>NC_056733.1:1061012258-1061257645 GCF_019279795.1 Protopterus annectens
TAACATTTTTAATAGTTTTGGTAAGGACACTACTGCCCAGAGAGGGACTGTCCCTCACAAAGTTGGACAGATGGTAACCCTAACCATTGGGCTACGCTTAGCAAAGGGCAGCGGCGCACTAACACGCTGCGTTTCGCTTCCACTTGGTAAACAATCAACACTACAATGGAATATGGGCACGGGGTTTTAAATGTCATTTGTTCAAGGGATGGGGACTCAATATTCAGCTACGTGCCTTTGTGTTTACTTTTTATTTTGGTGTTCGCAAAACTATCCTGTATGTTTTGCATACATTTCAATATCCACAGACACTGACAGGAGTGATTGTTATTAGAAGCAGGCTGTACTAGTCAGCATTTTAGGTTGCGCGTCTGCAGCCGACATATTCACGCCTCCGTGCAGCGCTTAGACACACCCCCTGCACTCGCGCACGTTTCCTATGCACGTGGATGTTGCGGCAGCGCTCCTTCATTAATATACATATGGTGCTGCTGCGCCACCTCTATGCCGCACGTTCGGCACAAGGCTAACACCGTCCTTGCGCCGAGCTTCATGAATCCAGGGGCTTGTCTTTTCATAGGTTCATAGGTTGGTATTAGTCTATCGGCCCTAGGGCCTATACAAGCCTAGCCATAACAATTCCCTGGATATTTCTTCCCACAATATTTACTTCTCTGGACCGCTGTCTAGCAGGGCGACTGACATGATCCCCGGTGAATTTCCTATCTCCCATCAAATCATCAAGGTTCCTTTTGAAGAGGGCCAATGAGGCGCTCTGCCTGACATGTATGGGCAGTCTATTCCAGAGTATGAGATTTTGGAGGGATGTCCATTTCTTTACAACGTCACTATTGTCCCATATTTTCTCCACTTTTTGATGACTTGTCTTCACTGTGTTCTATGGTATATCCAATGTTGTGGAAATTTTTTTGTACCCTTCTCCTGACTGATACCTTTCAACAATGAGATCCCTTTGATGCTTTGTATGCTCTTTGCTAACCATGGCTTTTGCTGTAGCAGGCAACTGAGTAAATGTCAGGAAAATACTACTAGGACAGCTGAAATGTATTTGGGGTGAATGAGAGTCACTTTAATTGGTGGCAGGTGTGTACCCAAGAAGACTGAATGTTGTAATTAAATCAAAAGTTGCTTCAACAAAGTATTAGTTTAAGGGTGTACACACTTATGCAACCAGCATATTGTATGCTTTTTATTTTTTATATTTTTTCTCCTAACACATTTGTTTGTTTTTCAGTTGAATTGTACAGGTTATAAGTCACATTAAAGGTGGGAAAAGTTTTTGAAATGATTTATTGTGGTCTCATTTTTTTTATATCACAAACACCTGGAATTTTGTACAGGGGTGTGTACATTTTTTATATCCAGTGTGTGTGTGTGAGTGTGTGTATGTGTATGTGTGTGTGTGTGTGTGTGTGTGTGTGTGTGTGTGTGTGTGTGTGTACACACACACACATATTCACTGCTACAACTGTCAAACCTCAGTTAGTTAAAACTTATCACAAATTAGTCACCTTCAAGCTGGCACTAACACCAGAACTCACAAAGGGTGAAATCAGACTAAAACACTTCACCAAGGCAAACTATACTCTCTTAGGTGAAGGTGTAAATGCATTCCAAGCCCCACCTCAAGCTGGAAGTGTAACTACCCTGAAGTTTATACTAAAGCCCTGTACAATCACTTACATAAATGTATAAACTCAGCTATATCAGAAAGAATCAAAGTCAGAGCCCCAAGTAAAAAAACAAGCTGTCATGGTGGACATCCAACATCAACAAACTTTACAATAAACACAAAAAGTTGTTGTCCAAGAATACAAAAGCAAGACCCCAACAATGGAAAAGCACTTTCCTCAGCCTCAACAGACAAATAAGACACCTTGTCAAATTCTGCAAGGGCTGCTTTGAGAGAAAGTTAGCAAGAACAGCCAAGAATAACCACAAGGCCTTTTACAGCTGCGTATGTAACCTAAAGGGTAGGACTCAAGCATGTGCAGAACTAGTGACTAATTGTATCACACACACTGACCCCACAGAGATAGCAAACCTGCTAGTGGACAGGCGTGGTGAAAATTTTACTCCCTTATCCCCTCCAAAATTATCACAGACTTTGCCTCAAACTACCCCCCACCACCCTACATATCTGAAGAGCAAGTCATTAAAGCCCTGTCCAAAGCAAAAAACACAGCCTCTATGCTCAGGCTGTCTTCTAAGCAGGCTAAAGCAAGAACTAGCATCACCATCAAGTACCCTTTTCAATCATAGCCTAGCCACAGGGTTTGTTCCTGCAGAATGGAGAACAGCAACAGTTATTCCACTCCACAAAGGTAGCCTAGCAACAGGCCCTGGGAATTACAGACCCATAAGTGTGACCAGCCTCATCTCTAAGGCCATGGAACGTATCATTATGAACCTCATAAATAAAGACATAGGTGATCTCCAAACCCTGGATCAAACCCAATTTGGCTTCTTCAAGGGCAGATCTTGCCTGTTAAATCTGGTGGAGTTCTTTGAAAATGTGACCACGGCCATTGATGAGGGCAAATCTGTACACAGAGCATACCTCTACTTAGCAAAGGCTTTCAACACAATCCCACACTCGGGCATTACCAATAAACTTTGCAAACTGAATGTAAAGCCTTTTGTTGTAACATGGGTTACCAAACAGCTCACAAACCAGACATGCACTATCAAAGTGGGTGACTCCACATCAACCAGCAGACCTGTCACCAGTGGCATGCCACAGTGGTCAGTGCTAGATCCCTATGGCTTGGTATATACATCTCAGAAGTTTAAGCCAAAACTAAGGGGTATTGTCTGACCAGATTTTTGGACAACTGCAAACTGGATGCAATTATTGAATCCACAAATTATGACACTATACTCCATGAGATTGTTATGTAGACCAACGACTGGTGTCATAGTCATGGTCTCCAACTGAATGCAAATAAGTGAATCATCATTCACTTAAGCAAAACAATGTCCCTTCACACTATCAAATCAACCACAATACCTTAAGTACCCAAGAAGTGGTAAAGGATCTGGGATCACAAGTTGACTGCAGCCTTAACTTTGGCCACAGTGTGTCTATGTAGTAAGGAAGGCTTTATAAGTAACACACTTGATTAGTAAAGGCATTGTCTCAAGGCTATAACCCCTCTATACTGTGCATTAATCTGGCCCATAACTGAGTACAGTGCCCCATTCTGCATGTGCCATACAAAGCACTTGCAGCAACTGGAGAGACTTCAGAGGTTTCTAACAAACAAGATCAAGAGACTCCAGCACATCCCTTACACAGACTGACTAAAGTCCCTGTCACTATACTCTGTATCATATAGTCTTTTTAGGGTAGACTTGTGCCTGGCTTACAGAGCAATCACAGACCCCAACGTTATGAAGTTGCTGCACATCCGTACATCAAATGAGAATATAGCTACTCGTTCCAGGGACCCAAAAATGGCCTGTGATTTAACTAGGGCATGCTGGAGGGACAGATTTGTCTCCCAGCAACTGCCACATCCTCGGAATAGGCTACCAATTCATGTGAAACCTCTGTGACATTGTTCAAGAGGAACCTGGACAAGTGGATGGGGCACCATATATTCATAGCAGGAATAGCACCCACAACCCTCCCAGACATGGGCATTAATTACTAAATGAAATCCTGGGTATTGACTAGTATTTGTATGGTATTACATTTGTATGAAATGGCTAGGCTTGAAATAACCCACAGGTCGATAGCCTAGTAAACTCCGTTGATCATATGATCAGTTGCCATATGAAGATACTTTGGAACCTTCAGTGGGAAACCAGTATAAAAGTTGAGGTGGAGTTGCACAGCAAGGGATGGAACAGGGAAATATGGCATCTCTGACGTAGTCAATGTTGTCAAGTGATAGATCAGTGAGCTTCTATATGGAAAGGCAATGGATGACACTGGATGTAACTGCAGAGAATATGGCATTAGGAAGATGCTCTGGAACTGTCGATAGAATGCTCACAGGGAATGGAGAATAAAAGAATGTGCCCTCAGGTTATAAGACAATGATCTAAGGGAAGAGTTGCTTTATGTAACAGAGAGGGATAGACATATTAAAATCAATGAAAGCAATAGACTACAGAAAACTATGATAACAAATGAACACAGCAATCTCTTCAGGACTGTTCAAAGAAATTATTGTGATATAACAGAAGTAAATTTGATCTACTACTGTGAAGCTAACAACAGATAAAGTCGTATCACCAAAACACAGGGCAGTAAGGGAAAGGAAGGGGAGAAATCAAATGTTAACACAGAGGTATCAAATAGAGAAAACTATAAAGCAATTAAGGCAAGAAGTGCCACTGTTAGAAGAGTATAGACGAGGGAACAGATCAACAAAAATACTCAGAAAGATAGAACCAGTAACAGCAATGCAAAGTATCAAGATATCTTGAGAAGCTATTGTACAAAACTGCAAATAATAAACTTAAGATATCAGCACAGGCAGAACAACTTAGAAGATATGCAGATAAATATAAAGGAAAAGTACAAAATAAGCAATTTACTGATGACCCGAAAAAAGTTTTATAGAGAACTGGGAAACAAGGCAAAAGGAATTGAAGCACCCCGCACCCCAAAGAAAAAGAAGAAAACAGGCACATTTGTTGTAGAAATATCTATGAAGATCTTGTGGAACATAACAAAGATCTTGAATGGATAAAAGTAGTAAAGGAAAGAATAAGTTCAAATGTACAGGATATGACATGGGATGAAATAAGGACCAGAGAAATGGAAACAAAATGAAGAAACACTTCTAACTGGAAACCCCCAGGCCCAGATGCAGTAATTAACTTCTGGCTAAAACTAGTAACATATTTACATGAACATTTAGCCATGAGTAAGAAATATTTATATGCACACCCCCAAACAGACACCAACCTGATTAACAGAAAAAACAATACTTCTACTTAAGTGCAAAATGCAGGCTAGCCTAAAATCTATACAAAAATAACTTACCTTACGACGATGTATAAATTATCCCCTGGAACTAATGTCGATAACAAAAGAAAATCATGTGCAACAAAGGATGATTTTTTGTTAAAGTCATAATGGAGAACTGTAGAAAGGGGAAGAAGCTAAGTTTGGCATGGCTAGACCACAAAAAAGCATTTGACAGCATCCCACATTCAAGAATAAAAGAGTGCTTACAAATGTATAAGATACACCCTGAACTGATTAACTGCATTACAGCGACCATGAAACAATGGCAAACCACTTCAAAGTCAAGCCGTTTTAAAGGACAAAGTACAATTCCAGGGATAAAATTTCAAAGAGAGATATTCCAAGGTGCCTTTTTGTCACTGTTGCTCTTTAGTCTTGCCTTTAATCTATTAAGCTATCTGCTTAACAAATTACCTAGAATTTGACTACCAGGAAACAACAAAGTGTAAAGACTTATCTTACTTTTGAGGGATACTTTAAAACTCTATAATTCATTTGATACAGAACTGAAAGCACGACTGCAAGTGGTCAAAATTTTCTCAGATGATATAAGAATGTCATTAGTTCTTGATAAATGTGCAAAACCAACATTTAAAGGAGGAAAACTGCAGCGCCAAAGAGATATAAGTCTGGAACAAGAATGTGATATAAAAGAACTTGAACAAGAGGGAGTTTATACATTTTTGGGAACTGATGAAGGAACAACAAAACACGTGAAATGCAAATAAAAATTAGTAAGGAATATTTTCAAAAAGACTAAAATTAATATTGAGAACAGCTGTGGCGTCTAGGAACTAAATTCAAGCTATAAACCGATTTGCTCTTTCTTTCCTAACTTACAGTTTTGGAATGATTGACTGGCCCCAAAAGGTACTGGATTAGTTGGACAGGATAACAACAAAAACACTTCACGCTCATAAAATGATTTATAAAAATCAGTGTATAACAAGATTATATATTCCCCATTCTGAAGGAGGTATGGGCTTCCTCAAAATTGATTACTTGTATAGATCCACATATAGGATTGCATACATATCTGCTGACCTCACAAGATCCAAACAAAGTGAAAGTTTTAAAACACGAGGATAATAAGTCTAGGACAACCTTCCCTGCTTAGTAGCAGAAGCATATCATTGTTAAGCAGGAATGGAAATCAAACCAGAAGCAGATAAAAATCAGGCATCAACCGAATGTGCCAAAAAAGACAAGAAAGAATATAAGATGAAGGATCAGATAAGAAGGCAAGAAATACAGAAAATGCAGAAATATAAAGTTGCAAGCACAGAAAACTGTAGCAACAGCCTCATGTCAATCAGAACTGAGCCCGGGAATGATTAAGGAGAGTTGAATTTCAAGCAGAAGAAAGGTTAGTATTGGTGCCCGTAAAGAGTGGACTAATTACACATCTCTCCATATGTTGATTAATCCTCTTTGACAGCATATATGACTATCACTCAAGTGCCCTCAACATGAATTAGCCATCATTCAATTGACCCACTCACTGTCGGGTCAGGCAGGGAATGTTATGTCTTAAAACAAAATATTGCCCATATTCTTAATAACAAATGTTTTCTACCACAGAGTTAAAAGGGAACAGTGACCCCTTTAAGACTGCCATCTTAACCCCTCTAAAAATTCACACTGAACCTAAATAATGCTACAATATGTGCTGCACCAACTTTACATTACTTCTGCTTCATAACTGAAAAAAAAATTGTTATGGAAATTAATACATAAGTTAGTGCAGTTTACAGCTAAGAAAGCAAGACTTAACAGAAGAGGCAAGCCTACAGACAGCACTTGCAGAGTAAGCAGAAAGGTGCAACTAAAAGTAACCAAAAGTTATGGATCTATAACCAGGGTGCAGTACATTGTTCATCACTCCTCAAAACATTCTGGTGTCATAAAACCTCCCTTAATTTTGACAGAAACCAATCTCATTTAACATCACACATTTGTCTTTACTAGCCCTCTGTGTTTTAATATTCAGAAACACTGAAGAAGCTGAACAAACTTCAATCGCATATTCTCCACGTAAACTGGGTTAGCTGTACTTGGATAGGATTCAGGGGAGGGGGTTGCACTCCATAATAAGATTAGCGTGACCAGTTACTAATCACAAATGATAGGAGAGCTACAAACCATGCAGATGCTCTTCTGTGAAGAAACATTCCAAATGACATGTAGATCTGCTCTGCAGGCATGTCGCTGGTAGGTACAAAACACACATTAAATCAGTTCACTCATGGCACAAGATTAAAGATATTGGAGGCAATATTACAGCTTAAATTCTAAAATTTGACGGTTTGGCCAGTCAGGCTGGTGTAAGTGCATATACTTAAATACTGGGTCTAGAACTTAATTTATGCGACTTAGCGGCTAGACAGACTCGGTGTAGCTTGGCAAGCCTGCATCTAAATTGTTGTGATGTGCATTATAAAAGCAAACTTGTTTCCCTTATGCGTCACAATTCCGAGATAATGTACACGATCCAATTACTTGTCATATCACCGCTGTGAATTTAGAACTGTAAAGAAGTATTTCACAACGCTAAAAAGCAAGTGAAAAGATACCTTAGACAACAAGTACGTTGTTACTGTTAATTAACGCATCGCCAGGTCTCTCGTTAATGTTAACTACAAGCCTAACACCAGTTTCACAAATGAAGGTTTAATCTTCTGTTGGAGGAATTGGCAATCAATACAAATATACAGAGATTAAAACAAGATTCCATTTCCATACTGACCGACACAGCTCAACACAAAAGGGTTAAACCACAAGATCATACTAAACATACATTAAGCAGTTAGTCTGCTACCATTTGCACAGCTACTGCCGTCAGGTAGGTGTGACAATTGTTATACCCTGCTATAGCAGGAAAAGACTTATTATGAGCCAAAAAAAATCAGAACTTTCTTCAAAAAAATTGGACAGTTGAGAGATATGATGTGAGCCAACAGTTAGGAACTTGGAGCAATTGTCTAGCAACAAACATGTACAAAAATGTATACACTTTTTAAAACTTTTTGAATTTACTGCCTAAAATAATACTTATCTAAAAAAACAATGCAGTAAAACTAGCGAGCACCATTTGAAGCAGGGGAACCAAAGTACTCAGTGTATTATTTCTCAGGGAAGCAAAACAGGACTGGAATACAGGTTTGCAGGCATTTTTAAGTAACTCAGTATCATGGGTGGAATTGTGAATACGTCGTGAGTGATGTCACAAAAACGGGAGGTGATTTCCCAAGTGAGTGACAGTGTTTCAGCTTCGGTCCAAGGCAGAAATGCAGTTTAAGAAATGAGCCAGTGCCCCTTTAAGTTAAGACAATAGAAAGAATGTGTTCAGCCAGCCGCTTCGGAACCACTATTTAGATAATTTTACTTCAAAAAACATTTGAAATGCTTGGCTTAGTTTTCCTTACAGCAGATGGCAATGTTGCTACAATCTTGAAGTTCACATTTTACAGTGTTTTCTTTCATTTAAGAACACAAGCCTGTATTTTACATTTATTTATACAAATGATAAGATTATGTATCAAATTCTGTTTGACTATGCTGGCAGCCTTCGCTTATCTTTCCCCAATCTTCACAACATGTATATTCATATCCTTCAGAAAATACATTCTAGCCCAAATCCTGTTATTCTAGCAATTAAGTTAAAAAGAACAATATTTAAAATCTGTCCCTATCATACCTCTCAAGTCCAGATTTTCACAGAATATTCAAATTTTTGCCTCATATTTTTGTTCCATTTCTCGGAAAATTGGATTGCTAACCATTGAGGACTGAAGTGAGATAATAATGGCATACATTTGAGCTTCAAATTCCATATCCTTCAGAAAATCCATGCTAATGCAAAACCTGTAATATCAACTTTCTAAGTCTGTAAGGGCAATATTTAAAAAGTTTATATATTTTTGGGTCTTTGTTCCCCCATTACTACTGGCTTTGTCCAGATTTCTTGCTTGAAGTGGTTGAGAGGCATGATCCCTATTTTAGGCCATTGTATCTCCATTATTTTAGGCTTTGTCTAGATTTCTTGCTTGAAGTGGTTGAGAGGCATGATCCCTATTTTAGGCCATTGTATCTCCATTATTTTAGGCTTTGTCTAGATTTCTTGTACTAAGACAACAAACACTGAATGAAAAGAAAAACAATAAACAACGAAGCCAGTGTACCACTTTATTCTCCTGGTACCTCGGCCTTTCACTTTCAAGGCAAAAGGCCAAGGTACCAGGAGAATAAAGTGGTACACTGGCTTCGTTGTTTGATTCTTGCACTAAGAGAGTGAAACATATGCATACCTCTCAACCATCCAGATTTTTGCAGAATGTCTTGATTTTTGCCTCATATTTTTGGCCTGTTCCTTAATATTTGCGGTTTTCTTGCAAATCAGTGAGGACTGAACTAACTAAATGCCATACACTTGAGTTTTAAACTTCATTTCTTTTAGAAAATGCATGCTAAGACAAATGCTGTTATTCTAGCACCATTCTAAGTCTGCAAGAGCACTATTTAAAATCTGGCCCTGTTTTTGGGGCCTTTGTCCCCCTATTATTTTTTACTTTGTCCAGATTTCTTGTGCTAAGAGGTTGAGAGGTATGGAGGTATGGGGTGTAATGTTCTAGTTAAGGGGAGGGTCAGGTTAGTCAATTAACTTGATCAGGCTTGACATTGTAACTTGGTTACAGCAGACAAGAGCCTGATTCCTCTATTCCAACTACCAGACTGCCGACGGAATTTGAGTTTGAGTTTCAGTACATTTTCAGGGAATTATGAGATGTTCTTCGTGTTTCACTGTTGCAGTCATCACAACTTGGATTATCCTGCCAGGGGTAGCCCTCAGTCGGCCCGAATAGCAGAGGCTTAGTATTTCTGTGTCGGTTGCTGTCACTCCAGGACTGACGTCAGGTCGTCGGTTCATAGGTTGGTACTAGGCTATTGGCCCTAGGGCCTATACAAGCCTAGCCATAACAATTCCCTGGCTATTTCTTCCCACACTATTTACTTCCCTGGACCCCTGCCTAGCAGGGTGACTGACGTGATCCCCGGGGTGAATTTCCTTTCTTCCATCCAATCGTCAAGGTTCCTTTTGAAGAGGGCCAAGGAGGTGCTCTGCTTGACATGTATGGGCAGTCTATTCCAGAGTCTGGGGAGTCTCTGGGTCAGGAACCTATCCCTCCAGCATGTTTTGTTTATTGTGATGACAAGGTTTAGATCCCTGGAGCGTGTGGCTCTGAGGGTTTTGGATTTCTTTAAGTGTAGCATGTCCAACAGCTCTGGGTTTGACATGGTCTTGTATGTTAAGCAGAGATTGCCTCTGAGTAGACAATATGCGACAGAGTATAGCTGGAGTTTTTTAAGTCGGTCAGCATAGGGCATCTGCTTTAGGCCTGTAATTCTTTTAGTGAGGTATTTCTGCCGCCTTTCCAGTTGTTGTAGATGTCTTGAGAGGTACATACCAAATAGGGCATTGTATTCTATAATGGGTCTATAGTGGTA
The DNA here is from genome assembly GCF_019279795.1 of Protopterus annectens. Taxonomy (NCBI): domain Eukaryota; kingdom Metazoa; phylum Chordata; order Ceratodontiformes; family Protopteridae; genus Protopterus; species Protopterus annectens. Next base: position 1,061,022,769 of record NC_056733.1, read on the forward strand.
TAAAGACAGGCAGCTGACGCCCTTACATCAGTCTTTCTTGCCGAGGAGCCTGAAGCAGAAGTAGTTCACACGAGTGCCAGTCAGCCGCTACCTGAGTTTCATTTCCAAATTGAAGTTGAAGTCTTCTAAAGCTAAGTACCCCATTGGGGATCCTTTTTTCTTGCTCTAACCGATGTCAGAAAAAGTTAACAATTGTCTTGCCTGTGGAAAGCAAATACCACACTGAGACTTCCATTCTTAATGCATCACCTGTTTAGGCCCAGACCACGACTTACCTCGCTGTCACTTTTGTGCTTTGTTCAGCGCCAGAACTATACATCGTTGGGCCCTTATTGTAGCTAAATATTTTTGCTCTCGATCACCTTTTTCTGATATGGCTTTGGTAAGCCATCCGACTACCAATCTTCCGAAAAAAATGTAAGGATAAAGACAGAGACAGACTGCACAGCTACAAAACTGCCGATGATGCTTCCATTAAGCTAGTCATCAGTTCGCCAGTCCTCAGTGAGGTGCTTTCACAGCCCCTGATGTCCACTTTTATGGATTTGCAGGCTGCTACTGAGACCCGTTCAGAGTCTGGTATGCCGCTAGAGTCTTCTTTGACTAAGGATCCTACAGATTCTCTACTTTGGATGGGTCCGGAGCCACTGAGCAGGCACCAGCTTCTGAGGAAGTTCTTTGCACTACAGATACTCGACACAAACCAATGACTTCTTTCACATCTTCAGTTCTTTCTAAAACTACTGAGTTTCTAAGGCCCAAGGTACGAACTATGCCTACAAACCAATGACCCAAGCACAGGCACCTGCTTCCATGCCTAAATCTCAAATGCTTAAAATGGTGGAAGATCTTATCATGCTTATTAGGGGAAGCCAGCCTGCCCCTTCCAAAAGAGAGAGAGGCTTGTCTCCAGCAGTTTTATCTGACCAGGAGTCCGATGACTCTGAGGTTTCTGAATATGAAGACATGCCACCCTTGTCTGCTTATGAGGATTCAGATGCAGAGGAATCCATTCCTTCTGCCTCTCCTCCAGAGGATTTTTCATTTGGTGAAGCCCTACTTACTTTAAGGGAGCATTTCCAATGGGAATGTCAGGACTATCCTCAGTCCAAAAAGAGACTTGGGGAATTCTTAGATTTACCACAACGCAGACCTTTAGCCATTCCTCCGGTCTTGGATGTTGTGGATGATGTTTTTATGGAATCCAGTTCAACTCCTGACACCCTTCCTCCTGCTCCCAAGAAACCTGACAGGTATTACAGAGCCCCCTGACTCATGCAAATTTCTTTTCAAAAATCCTACTGCTGACCCAGAGGTTATTTCCCAAGGACCTAAAGGAATATTGCAACCAGAGCTAAGAATCCCACCCCCTCGGACAGGGATTCCTGAGCTTTAGACAGATGAAGTAAAAATGTATACACCTCTGCTACTGTTGCCATTAGAGCACTAAATTGTCAGTTCCACATGCTGAAATACCAGCAACATACCAGGGAACTCCTCAAACAAAAAATATCTACCTTTCCTGCTTGTGCAGAAAATAAAGAATTACAGGAGCTTATGCATTCTGCAAGCCAAGTTACTAAACACACCTTGCAATGTCACTGGTTCTGTACTTAGAAGGCATGCTTGGCTTAAGGAGCAGACCTTGCCAGACCATGTCAAATCAAAACTATTGGACTCACTATTGAACAAAGACAATTTGTTTGGCACCAAGGCAGAAGAGGTCTTAAAAAAGATGGAAGAAAAAGCTAAATCTATGCAGACAGTTAAAGAGTTCTTACAGGTCCAACCTCCAAGATTCAGTAGACATTGCCCCTCCAAGCACTGCTCCTTTCTGGCCCCTCCAGGTCAGTTCAGACAAGACCTAGAGGAAACAGACCCCCCCCCCAGACAGCAGTCCCAGGGAATGCAGAGATCTAAGCAGTGGAGTTCCTCCACTTCAAAAGCAGGGAGTGTTAATGACTTTACACTTCCACCCCTTACCTCTGCCCACCTGCTTGTGCCTCTAGGAGGAAAACTCTCCTCCCATACAAAAAACTGGGCCTTTATTACCAACGACTGATGGGTTCTCAACATAGTGTCCCAGGGATACAAATTTTATTTCCACACACTACCAACCCCAAAAGAGTTCCCAGATCTTCCTCCAAACCAGTGGGCAGATGCCAAAAAACAAGTCCATTCCCTGCTCTCCATGATGGCAGTACACCCTGTTCCTGCACACCAGATAGGCCAAGGTTTCTATTCCAGGCTTTCCTGGTACCATGAAAACAGGGCACCTGGTGCCCAATCCTCGATCTATCAGTTCTAAACACCTTTCTGGTGAGACCAAAATTCAAAATGCTCACCCTCCAGCAGCTTCTTACTATGCTTTCCAAGGATGCTTGGTTAGCCACCTTAGACCTTAAAGAGGCCTATCTACATATCCAAATCGGAATCCTGCAGGAAATATCTATGTTTCAGGGCAGGATCTATGCACTTTCAGTTCCCTGTGCTTCCCTTTGGCTTATCCACTGCTCCCAGCATTTTCACAAAATGCCTGGCTCCAGTCATTGCTTTTTGCAGACAAAGAAATATTCAAATTTACTCCTACTTAGACGACTGCCTGATTCAGGCAGACAGGAAAAGCTGTTACAGCACCTGACCTTTGAAAAGGGCCCACTGACCTCCCTGGGGTATACTATAAACAAAAAGAAATCCAAACTAGTCCCCACTCAAAAAATTGTATTCCTGGGAGCAAGCCTGGGCACAGCATCCCAGATGGCATTCCTTACTCCAGAAAAACAAGCCTATCTGACAGGCTACTTCTCTCAAATGGCCACCAGAACCCAGTTATCTGCAAGGAAAATCTTGCAAGCTCTAGGGTTCATGCCCCCCTGCATTCTACTCATTCCATATGCCAGACTGCATATGAGGAAACTACAATGTTGCCTAAAAAGCCTTTGGTGTCAACAGTCTCAGGACATGGAAACTATCATACCTTTGATAGCCTGTTTAAGGAAAGATTTTTGTTGGTGGGCAGCAGGATACAACCACAGCAAGGGTTTTCCCTTCTCACAACCCCACGCTGCCCAGACCCTAACCACAGACACATCAGATTATGCCTGGGGTGCACACCTGGACGGCTGGTGCATTCAGGGCCATTGGAGCCCAAATAAAATACATCTGCACATCAACCAAAAAGAGATGCTAGCTGTTCAGCATGCTCTAACAGCTTTCAGACCCGTACTCTCCCCGGGGCTTCTAGTGATCAAAATAGACAACACCACAGTAATGTGGTATATCAACAAGCAGGGAGGAAGTCACTCTTATCCTTTCTGCAGGCTTGCCATGACCTTTTGGCACACAGCTTCAGCCATGCAAATTCACATGCTAGCACAATTCCTGCAAGGCTCCCAAAACTCTCTGGCAGACAACTTAAGCAGAAACCTGCTAGACCCACACGAGTGGCAGCTAGACCACAGAACCTTCAACCTTGTAACCCAGAAATGGGGCACCCCGAAGGTGGAACTCTTTGTCTCCCACAACAATCACCAGCTCAGCAAATTCACAGCAAGGCCTGGAAAGTGGATGCTCGATCTTTCCCATGGGTAAACCTGTCGATCTATGCATTTCTTCCTCTACTACTAATTTCAAGGGTATTTCTCAAAATAAGGGAGGAAAAAACAAGGGCAATATTGATTGCCCCAGACTGGCCACGCCAGCACTGGTACCCACTGCTGCACACCCCCCTGCCACCATGGCACCTACCTCATATCCCAACACTCCTGACCCAGAAGAATGGATAATTCATGCATCCACAATTGCAGACCCTGAACTTGGCAGACTGGCTTATTCCCTGAGCTCTCCTCCAGCTGCCAGCTTAAGTAAACAAGTCCTGGATGTTATACGTGAGGCCAGATACCCCAACACTAGAAAATCCTATGCTGACAAGTGGAAAAGGTATTGCACCTGGATCCAGTCTAAAGCAGCTGAAACAGCACAGCCCTCCCTACCTCTCATCCTGGATTACCTAGCAGACCTACTACACAGGGGCCTACCCTTCTCTTCTATTAAAATTCATGCCTCTGCCATCTCTACTCATTACAGCACAGAGCCACCTTTCTTCTCTCATCCTCTCATCAAATTGTTCCTAAGAGGAGCTAACAATTTAAGGCCACCCAGAAGAGCTCCTACCCCAGCTTGGGACCTTAACTTTGTGTTGGAAAAGCTCACACTACTCCCCTTTGAACCTGCAGCTTCAGCAGAGTTAAAATTTCTCTCTTGGAAAACAACCCTGCTTCTGGCCATCACTCCAGCTAGAAGAGTTTCAGAGCTACAGGCACTCATGGCTATAGAGCCCTTCATCATTTTCCATGCTGACAGGGTCTCCCTCAGGACTAAGCCAACTTTCATGCCTAAAGTGGTGCCCAGTGTGGCTCTCAACCAATCAGTTAATTTGCCCACCTTTTTCCCTAACCTACAAAACAAGGGGGAAAGAATTATGCACTCTAGATGTGCACAGACAGCTCAGAGTCTACCTGAACAGGACTAAATATTTTAGGAAAACTGACCAGTTGCTAGTCAGCTTTGAAGCAGGGGCAGAGGGCAAGGCCATATCCAAACAGTCTCCAAATGGATAGCACACTGCATCCATTTCTGCTACAAACACCACGGGAAACCACCCCCTAAGGGGGTCAGGATGCATTCCACCAAGGCAACCTCCACCTCTGCAGCTTTTCTCAGAGGGGTCCCTACAAGGGACATCCTGGAGGCTGCAACATGGACTCCTGGTTCCCCACCCTCCATCCCCCTTGTCTCTCTCTCTCTCTCACTCCTTACAGGGAATTTTTGGTATTTACTTTCTACTGGTGTTCTTCCACCATAACCTAGCTCCCTAATGGGTGCTCGTAACAGTTGGGGTAAGAAAAACTGATGTAATGGCATCAGCTGCCTGATTTTATACCACTGATGACCTGATGTCAGTCCTGGAGCGAAAGCAACCGACGCAGAAATACTAAGCCTCTGGTATTTGGGCTGACTGAGGGCTACCCCTGGCAGGATAACCCAAGTGTGATGACTGCAACAATGAATAGACTCGAACATCTACATTTATGGTAAGTGTACACAACTGTACTTTTTAGTGCATTTTCATGGGACTGAGTTTCATTTCATTTTTATGGAATTGTGAGTTTCAAGGGAAGATAAGTTGACTGTTGCTCATGCCGTGAGTTTTCAATGTACAACTGTTTTGTTTATCATATGGCAGTCATTGTTTGTGTTGTAAAGTTTGAAAGCAGTGTTAGTAGCATAATTGTCTTTGATGCAGAAGGCTGTGGATTCTACTTCCACACCATGTAGAGCGTTGATATTGCAATGCCATTTTTCACTCCTGAATGTGTTCTCCTTTGTATGAGATGGCTAGTAACTATAAACTTTGAACTTGTCACTTTGTCAGCCATTCCTTATTGTAATATACCACCTTACCATTTTTTTAATGTTATGTAGGCAATTAATTCTTCATGGGCAGCAGGCACTAAATTGGTAGATGAAACACTGAAATGCAAAGTTGCTTGCCAGTAGCAACCTCTTTATTAGTTACAGATCTCTTTAATGTATTCGGATGGTGTTTACTTCTGTACAGATTTGCTTATTGAGTAATTTTGGTGGATTGTAATGACAGACATTTTAATGGCCTTTTATGGTTGAAATTTTATGAAATGGGTAGTTTTTTCATTATTGGTTCATATATTTTGTTTCATTGGTTACTAGAAACAACCACAAAGCCTTCTATAGTTATATCAAGAATCTCCACTGCAATACCCAGGTTTGCTCTGAGTTACTATACAATGGTACCTCCTATACTGAGCCAACAGATATTGCCAACATACTGGCCGACAGATTCAGTGCCAACATTATCCGCCCCCCCCCCCCAAAGGACCAATCACAATACCAGAGGAATGCCAGGCACCCAGCATTACTGCAGCACAGGTTGAAGCTGCATTGTCTAATACCAAGAATACAGCTTCCATGGGACCCAACAATATCCCTGGATGTGTTCAGAAGGAACAACAAAGTGAACTGGCACCACATCTGTGTGCCCTGTTCAATCACAGCAGCACCTCAGGCTTTGTCCCTACTGAATGTTGCACTGCTACAGTCATCCCTCTCCATAAAGGGGGAGTGACTACAGACCCTGGGAATTATCACCTCATTAGCCTGACGAGTCTGATATGTAAGGCTATGGATCACATCATCATGGACCTAATTAACAAGGGGATGTATATATAGGGAAACTCCAAACTCTAGATCCCATGCAATTTGGTTTTGTGAAAGGTAGAGCATGCCTGGTCAACCTGGTTGACGTCTTTGAGTCAGTCACCAGAGTTGTGGATGAGGGCAAGGCAGTTCATACAGCCCACCTCGATCTGGTCAAGGCCTTTGATACCATTCCCCACTCAGCAATTATTGATAAACTTGCCAAACTAGGCATCAATCCCTATATCACTAGGTGGGTTGCAAATTGGCTCATAGATGGAACCCACAGTGTGAAAGTAGCAGACTCCAAGTCAGACTGATGACCAATCACGAGTGGAGTCCCACAGAGATCGGTTCTGGGTCCACTACTGTTTGGCATTTACTTCTCGGGAGTCCAGGCCAACACAGAGGAACTCTGGCTGACCAAATTTGCAGACGACTGCAAGCTGGGAGCCATTATTAACTCCCCAAGTGATGTAGGAGACCAATGACTGGTGTCGAAACCATGGCCTTAAGCTTAATGGCAAAAAAAAGCATTGTCATCCCCTTTGGGAAAAACTCAGTTACCACTAATTACCACATTGACGGGAGCCCACAGAACACCAAAGACATTATAAGACATCTGGAGACACAGGTTGACAGCAACCTCTCCTTCGACCACCACATTGCCACTGTGGTCAGAAAGTTCTTCTATGTGACACATCTCATTACCAAGGGTTTGCATCTAGGAAGAAAGAGGTCATCATCTCTCTCTACTCTTCCCTCAGGCCAATCATCGAGTATAATGCCCCAATTGGCGTGTACCTCACTAGACACATGCAACAGCTGGAAAGGCCATAAACGTACCTCACAAGATGATCCTAGGCCTTAAACACATGTCCTACATGGACAGAATCAAAAAATTCCAGCTATTCTCTGTCTCATATCATCTACTAAGAGGCGATCTCTGCTTGACTTAAAAAGCCATGTCTGACCCAGCTCTGTTAGAAATGATGCATCTAAAGAAATTCCAATCTGTCCACACCACACGGTCCAGAAACCTCAACCTCATTAGCACAATCAACAGAACATGTTGGAGGGACAGGTTCATAACCCACAGACTGCCCATGCCCTGGAATAGACTTCCCATACATGTCAAGCAGAGCACCTCACTGGCCATCTTCAAGAGAAATCTTGATGAGTGGATGGGAAATAGAAAGTTCACACCAGGGATCACGCCAGTAGCTCTACTTGATAGAGGCACTGGGAACTAGCGTTGGGCAGCACAATGCCAGGGCACTTCTATGAGGCTAGGCTTGTAAAGGCTCCAGGGCCATTATCCTAGTACACACCTATGAACCTATGAACGTTCATAACTACAAATTTAAAACACCATTCTAACAAATGATGCTGTATTATATAGGTTCATAGGTAGGTACTAAGCTTTTGGCCCTGGCCCTAGGGCCTATATAAGCCTAGCCAATAAGGTACCCTGGCTTTCACCACTGTCGAACAGAGCCACAGAAGTGATTCCCGGGGTGAATTTCTTATTTCCCATACAATCATCAAGATTTTTCTTGAAGAGTGCTAATGATGAGCTTTGCTTGATATAGATAGGTAGTTTGTTCCAGAGTATGGGAAGTCTCTGGGACAAGAATCTATCCCTCCAGCATGTTCTGTTTATTGTGATGACAAGGTTTAGGTCCCTAGAGCTTGTAGCTCGGAGGGATTGGGATTTCTTTAAGTGGAGCATGTCCAACAGCTCTAGGTTTGACATAGCTTTGTATGTTAGGCAGAGATCACCTCTGAGTAGGCGATATGCAACGGAGTAAAGCTGGAGTTTTTTTAGACGGTCTGCGTATGGCATCTGTTTGAGGCCAGTAATCTTCTTTGTGGTGTATTTCTGTGGCCTTTCCAGCTACATACCAAAAGGGGCACTGTATTCTATAATGGGTCTGAGTGACAAGTAGAGGGGAACAGTGACCTCTTTCTTTCCTGGATTAGAAACCGTTTGTGATGAGGTGTGCCACATAGAAGGATTTCCTGACTACTGTGGCGATGTGATGATCAAAGGAGAGACTACTGTCCACCTGTGTCCCAAAGTCTCTTATCATACTTTCTGTGATAAGTAGACTACCACCTATTTGGTAGTTCATGGGTACAGAGTTTTTACCAAAAGGGATGACAATGCACTTTTTGGCATTGAGCTTGAGGCCATGGCTTTGTCACCAGGCATCTGATTCAGTGAGACTCTTTTGTAGGATGTCCACATCATTAGGAGTTTCGATTATGGCTCCTAGTTTGCAGTCATCTGCAAACTTTGTTAGCCAAAGACCTTCTGCATTAGCCTGTACTTCAAAGAAGTAGATACCAAACAGGAGAGGACCCAGGACTGAACCCTGTGGTACTCCACTTGTCACTGGTCTGAAGTCGGATTTGGAGTCTGCTACTTTCACAGTGTGGGTTCTGTCATTGCGCCAGTTGGCAACCCATCTTGTAGCATAGGGATTTATACCTAGTTTAGTGAGTTTATCTATAATTCCAGAGTGGGGGATGGTGTTGAAAGCCTTGGCGAGATCTAGATAGGCTGTGTGAACCACCTTACCCTCATCTACGGCTTATATAAGGAATATCATTTAATAAATCTGGAAGGTGAGTCAAGGAACAAGTGTGTGCAAGGAGCCTATGGTTTGAAAACAGCTCAAAGGTAAACTTAATCCTCCACTGGCCAGATGCATTTTCTTTTAATGTGGGTTTTCGTGCCGTTTCAATGAATGTGAGTTTCAATGGCAGAGAAATTTATAGCTCGTGTTAAGTCTGTTTTCATTGTGAGACTGCATTGCTTGTTTTGCAGATGGCTATCAGTGTTTGTGCTATTTTATTTCAGTATCTGTAATCATTGTATAAGTAAATAAGAAACCAGGTTCCTTGTGTCTTTAATTAACTATTGTAGTCCTCCATTCACTAAGCATGAAACCAGTTATTAGGATAATGCTGAACAGTGATTTTACAGTGTTTGATAGATCATATTTCATGCTATCCAAGAGGTATCTCAGATATTATCATGGCCCATTGAGGTAGTATTCTTTGCCTTGGAGAGTGCACTGAAGACTTGTTTGCTAGTGATAGCCAGAAGAGTTAGTGGTCGAGGGTACCACTTACAATTTGTTCAACACACTGTTGTTACCTTTGAAGTTGCAAAGCTGATGAAGGCCTTGTAGTTATCTATTGTCCTTGAGGATATTTCTGCCTCAAATTTGACTTTGGTGAGCTTGATAAGATTTCTGAGTTGCTTATTTAGTTTGAGGGGTTTCTCACTTTGCTGGGTATTGCACTTCCTAGTTTTGGCTGTGGTTTTCCTCCTTTTGTTATACAACTTGTTGATATCAGGATTCCACCAGAGTGGCTTGTTATTTGAGTTGGTTCTCTGCGTATTCCTTGTGGGTACAGCTACTTCAGTGCAGCTGTTTACATGATGGTGTAGGGTTTCTGTAAACAAATCCCTACTGGTAGCAGAGTTTGCATGGTTTGGGGGGCTGGACATTTTACCATGGTATAAGTCATTAGTAGGAGGTTGGCTTTCAAATAATTCCTAAATGTTTGAGGGTTAAATGGCATCAACTTGTGACAAGTGTTTGGGCAGGTACATACCAAAAGGGGCAGTATACTCAGTGATTGGCTTGCATGCCAAGCAGAGGAGAACAATTATGTGCCTGGATCTGGATGATACACCTTTAGATATAAGCTGTACAATGAAAAAGGATTTCCATACAATAATGACTATGTGGTGATTAAGGGACAGTTAATTGTTGACATTGGTTCCCAAATGAGACTGGTTAGGCTTATGTGTATATAATTACCAGGACCCATTGAAGTCCCACCATCATGCATGGGAATGTCTGTTGCAGTCTTTCATTCATTCAGCCCAAAACCTATTTTGAGATTAGTAATGAATAGCCTTCGTAGGAGGTTCAGCATATCAGGTTCAGACTAACTGGCAGTCAGCCTAGTATGTTATTCAGTCCCAATAGACATTATGTTCTTGACCTTAGGCAGTAACTTCAGAAATTGTTGAGAAATTTGAGGGGGTTATAGATGCAGGTATTTGATGCGAAAATATTGGAAGATGTGCGTGGATGAAGTTCAATCTGAATTAGCTAGCCAGTGGATTGGCTATATCCTTTGGTCCAAGTATGTGATATCATTTGTTATTAGCTTACTGTAATGTCAGTCATTATTTGAGATTTCTAGCACAGTTAAAAAAATACTTTGTGGTTATCTTTTATCTGGGTTTATATTTTTACCTCATATCAGGCTTTGGTTGATATAATCAGTTATTTATATTTTTACCTCATATCAGTCTTTGGTTGATTTAATCACAGTTATGAGTCCCTTGTTTAGTTTAGCAAGAGTGTTTTTGGCTTTCGGAGAGTTACATTTATTTTTGCATGCAATGAGTATTTTTTTCATGTATTATGCTGCCCATAGGATTTTATTTTTGAATTTAGTGTTGTATTCATTTCTGAGGGGGAATATGTCTGTGCAACTGTTTAATTATGCATAGAGCTTGGCAGTAACAGACATAGTAGAGGGACCTCATCCCCAACTAATGCCCTGTACCCAGCATAATCAGAAACCAGCACTACTCAGATATGTGCACAAGAGATTGCTTACACTAGCTTAGAAAGGGGCTGAGAACGGTGTGGTAATTTTCTTTAATATTTTTCACAATCATACCTGGGTGTATTCATTTGTTCTTTCAGCATGTAACATCATAGAGCTATACATAAAGTGACTGTTTTCATTTTGTGGGAGTGTAGGGAGGCAGCCTGCATTTGCAGATACGCATTTTGTATTTAGAAGCTGCTGTCTTCTCAGCATATTTGGTGGTATTGTGTCAGCTTTGAACATTAAGCTTTGGGTAAAACTTATTTCTTCCCTGAATTTCTTTTCATTTCTTTCCAATAACTTTGTTCAGACTATCCCTAGATCATAAGAATAGAAAAAACTCCAAAAAAGTAGAGCATGTACAGTCCCACTGGTTCTGGGGCTTAGGGTAATTTTCTTGCTTTAACCTATTTCCATTCAGCAAAGGCTTACGATTCACATAATGTAAGTAGGGTCATAAGGATGTAACTTTCATCAGCTTTAGTTTTTGCTTGCTTGACTCCCATGTGTACGCATCTGCATTTATTGTCAGTGGCAGTTATGACTGAGCCCAGCTAAAATGCATTTGTTGTTGGGAATGTAAAGTTTACCATTCCAAAAGGCTGTATGTCGGTTTAGGCCTTAGGAGTGAACACCCATTGCTTTGTGACCCATGCGGGTGGAAGGGAGGTAGTTGTGGCTCATAGCTTGGATGTTACCTAGGGAGAGCACTATATGTTCTACCTTCAGACCACAACACTGTGGAGCATATGCTGCTTACAACCTGCCAGTCCTTTAGTCAGCAGCACTACTAGAGCTCTAATGAGCCACTACAGTGGTTAGGAGATGCAAGGGGAAGAAAGGTAATCTTGGGGGAGGGGGGACTAATTGATCTACCCTAGTGTAAATGGAAAGGCATTTTGTTTTTTGACTTAAGGAAGATGCACTTTTAGAATGAAATGTTCATACTGCTTCACCATGTAAGTAATCACTACCCTGGCATATACTTGCCAGTGATCTGTTCAGAGATCAGCAATGTGAAGGGGGCGAGGCTTGTTGAGGGGGCAGCAGTCTGGGAGATGCAAGTACAAATTTGAAAATATTGGCTACACCTCTGGCTTGGCCCTGGGGTCAGTGTCTGCAGAGGAACAGAAAACCTTTTCCTCCAGATTGGCGACCCTTTAGTCACTGTCTAATGCATCCATTAGGCTTATATCCCATGTGGTAGAGAGTACCTCAAGGGCGGCCAGTTCTGGCATTGCCATAAGGTGTCATGCCTGGATGACGCTGTGTGACTTTGCTGAGCCCTTCAAAGTCAAAGTCACAAAGTAAACTTTATTGTCATTCAGAAATCACGCAAGTGCAAAAGCTGAACAAAATTTTGTGTCTCCGGACTCAATGTGCAGACAACATATAGACTGTTTTCACAGACATTTACACTTATAACATCTAGCTATTACATCATGGACATGCACGTAGACAGACTTATACTGCACATAATTAAAAACACATTTTAACATTTTTCGCAGTGAACAATTACTTGCATGAGACTTTAGTATTGCACAGGTATTTGGTTAAAACATTGCATTGATCCTTGCACAGAAAGAGACATTTAAGTATTGCACTGTGAACATTAAAGTGTTGCACTATGGTTAATTTACAAATTCATAACATGTATTGCACTGAAAGAAGTGATTTTACTGCATTGCTACTGCTCTAGATGGTTTACAAGTTTCAAAAACATGCGTCTGGAGCATTTCTCCCTGGCCTCCTCTGAAAATTGGCTCGTTCCATGTCAGACTTTCCCAATCAACAAATGTAAAAATAATAAAAAATAAAAATAAAATAAGTTAACAGTCATGGTGAATATTGCACTAAGTATTAGATGAGACTGGTAAGCAGGTTAATGCACAATATGAGATAAGCTGCTACAGTTTCTACTGACCTAGATGGCCATCATGGAGCATAGTCCTTGCTAGAGTTCAGCAACCTGATGACATTAGGGAAGAAGCTTTTCCTGAATCTCATAGTTCTGCAACATATGCTTTGGAAGTGCTTTCCGGATAATAGATGCAGGAATGATGATGAGAAGATGATGAGATGCAGGAATAGTCTGTCAGCAGGGTGAGTTGTTGTTTCTTTCGGCTTTTCCTGGTTAGGGGTCGCTACAGCGGAACTCCGGTCCACTAATGATTGGCAGTTGATTTTTACGTGCCGAGTTGCCGGCCCTGATGCACAACCTTCAATGAAGGTACACCCATTCACGCATGTCTCCACACAGAAGATGCTCTAGCTGAGAATCGAACGGAACAACATCTTGCTGTGAGGTGACAACGCTACCGCAGCACCACCACCGTGGTAGCAGGGTGAGTACAGTATTTAATTATTCCTCTGGCCCTGCTGAGACATCTGGATAAGTACAAGTCATGGATAGATGGTAAGGTGGTCTTGTCGATCCTCTCGGCTGTCTTGACCACTCTCTGGAGGGATTTATGCTCAGAGGCAGAGCAGTTTCCATACCATACTACAAGGTTGTTCATCAGGATGCTTTCTATAGTACCTCTGTAGAAGGTAGTGAGAACTTTTGAGGGTAGATTTGCTCTCCTCAGCCTTCTCAAAAAGTGCAATCTCTGGTGCGCTTTGTGTTTCTCACCCTTTCCGCTGTTTCACCATTGATGGTAAGGGGAGAATGTTCCTTGCGTTTTTCCTGTAGTCCACAATTATCTCTATTGTCTTGTTTACGTTTAGTGCTAAGTTGTTGTTTCTACACCAGATAATCAGTTTTTCCACCTCATCTCTATACGCTGTTTCATTGTCATTACTAATGAGGCCCACCACTGTTGTCTCGTCAGCACACTTGATGGTGGTTTGTATTGTACCTGGCTGTAGAATTGTGTGTTAACAGGGTGCACAGCAAGGGACTTAGTACACATCCTTGTGGGACTTCAGTGTTGAGTAATGCTATCTGAGGAGTTATTTCCTGTGCACACTTTCTGGGGTCTGTGAGAAAGTCAAGAATCCAGTTACAGAGTGGAGTGTTGATGCCTAGTTGGAGTAGCTTCATTGCCAGATGAAGAGGGATGACTGTGTTAAAAGCAGAGCTGAAGTCAATGAATAGTACCCTCATGTAGGTGTTATTATTCTCAAGGTGTTCCGGGGATAGAGGAAGTGCTAGAGAGATAGCATCTGCCATAGAGCTGTTTGCTCAGTAAGCAAACTGCAGAGGGTCAAGATCAGCAGGTAGCCCAATTGTTATGGCATCCATGAACAGCCTTTCAAAGCACTTCATCACTGTGGAGGTGAGGGCTACAGAGCAGTAGTCATTTAGGCAAGATGGTGGAGACTTCTTTGCTAAAGGAATGATTGTCGCATCCTTGAAGCATTTCAGAATGATTTGCTGACTCAGGGAATTATTGAAGATATCCGTGAGACATTTATTAGTTGAACTGCACAGTCCCTGAGCACTCACCCTAGAATGCTGTCAGGCCCAGCTGCTTTTCTGGGGTTAACTCTGCGCAGTGTCCTCTAGACATCAGCTGGGGTGAGGGTGAGCATCTTCTTGTTATGGCCGATGGGCATTTTCTTTACTGCTGTTCAGTTCCCTTCAAATCTGCTGAAGCAGACATTCAGCTTATTTAGGAATTTCTTGTTGTCCTCACATTGTGAAGATAGGGTTTGTAGTCACTTTTGGACTGGATACCCTGCCATAGGCGCCTGGGGTCTTTTTGGTCAGAGAAGTAGCTCTGGATCTTTCTGCCATAGGCACATTTTGCTTCCCTCACTCCCTTCTTCAGATTCACTTTGGCTGTTCTGAGGGCTTCCCTGTCTCCAGACTTAAAGGCTGCGTTCCTTGCTTTCAGTAGCTCGTATACCTCTCTCATCAACCAGGGTTTCTGGTTGGCTCGTGTGATGATGGTTTTGGTGACCGTCACATCATCCACATATTTCGAGATGTAGCCCATCACTGCCTTGGTGTACTCCTCCAGGTTCATACACTGGTTCTCAGTAGCCACCTCATTGAATATGCTCCAGTCTGTGCTCTAAAGACAGTCCTGGAGTGCTGAGACTGCACCCTCTGGCCATGCTCTTACCTGTTTCATTGTTGGTCTCCCTCTAGTTAGCAATGGTTTATATGCTGGTAGTAACAATATGAAGAGGCAGTCAGAGTTTCCCAGGTGTGGGCGAGCCAGTGCCTTAAATGGCAGCTTAACATTGCTGTATACCTTGTCCAGTGTGTTCTCCCCCCTTGTTGCAAAGTCTACTTATTGGAAATAGTGGGACAGAACCATTTTCAAGTTGGCCTGATTAAAGTCGCCTGCCATTATATGAACACAGTCCAGAGTCTGGTTTTGCAGTTCATTTATAGCCTGGTATAATGTGATCATTGCCTCATTTGGATTAACACTGGGAGAACTGTAGACAGCTGTAATGCATATTATGTTAAATTCCCTGGGTAGATAAAAGGGTCTGCATTTCAGTGACAAAACCTCTAGATTATCGGAGCAGTGCGAGGATACTGTCACAACTGGCACACCAGTTATTGATGTATATGCAGACACCTCCCCATCCAGACTTAACAGTGAGAGAATGTATTCTGTCTGCTCTAAAAAGTGATAGCCCCTCCACATGGACTGCAATATCATTAATGTTAGAATTTAGCCAAGTCTCAGTAAAAATAAGCAACAGCATTTCCTCGCCTTGTTCTGAGTACATAATTCCAGCCTTATATAGTCCATGTTGCTTTCCAGTGGTCGAACATTTGCCAGCAGGATGGATGGCAGTGTAGGCCTGTAGGGATTTACTTTTTGCCTTGCAGTGATTTCAGCCCTAAATCCTCTTTTGCTTGTTCTCTCACGGTTCTTTGTTTCCTTCTCTTACCATGATCCAACAATGTCAGTTCTGTACATACCAGGCAATTTGTTCCATGTTTGAGTAAGATTCCCAGCTCCTGTAACTCGAGAAGTGCTGTAGGCCTCACAGGCCCCACAAGCAGCAGCTCATCAAACCTGTTACACAGCAAGCCTGAGGATTGAATTTCCAGAACAGTGTCTCTACTATAAATTAACTTACTGTTAGCAGTCTTCCCTGATTTTGTTTTTTCTCTTAATTTAGACATGGAATAGGACAAACAGTGCACATTTCCTTGCAGAGCTGAAGTAGCCGCTGTCACACAGGGTGCCCCCATTTTTTTTTCAAGGCATCTTTCGTCAATGTGCCCTTTGACAGATCGACCTTGTTTGGACCCACAGTTCGAGACACACACTCCTGCAGCAAGAAAGATGGGAAGATCTTGTCTGCCATCGGAATCCATTTTTCTACTCCACAAAGGTCCTTTTCCAGGAACCAGCATGGCAGTAAAAAGATGTGGTTCAAGAAATCTCAAGTGTCTTGTCAGGGCACTCCAGGAGATTTTTCCCACTAGATGCAGAGGGGGAAATAACCAGAATGGTAGATGCCACCCATACGGCAGAGGCAGCCCCCAAAACCAAGGGTCTTGGAATCCCTTCTCCGACAGACCTTTCCAGCACACCTGAGTGGTTACCCGACTTCCTTCCTCTAAAAGCAGTCAGGAGGCACTTCTCCTTGCACCCTGCAGCCTAGGAAGCCATCACAAACTACCAATGGGTGCTAAGGATTGTATCCAGAGGATGCTTCATTCCCTTTTTAGAAAAAACAAATCCAGAGAACTACCTTCCTGATGTTCCATCCAATCAGAGGGAAGATGCAGCCATAGAAATAACAAAATCGCTACAAGAGAGAGTCATCCAGGAGGTCCCTCCCAATCAAGCCAGATCAGTTGTCTATTCCAGGTTCTTTTTGGTACCCAAAATGACGGGAGACTTGAGACCAATTCTGTATCCAACTTATGTGAACAAATATGTAAAGTATACAAAATTCAGGATGGTCACGGTTCAGTTCATCCTACCCCTGTTGAGGATGAATAACTGGATGTGCTCTATAGACCTGACGGATGTGTACATTATCACATCAAAATAGACAGGTGCTCCAGATGGTACCTTCATTTCAGGCTGGAAGCCAGTCATTACCAGTTCAAATCACTCCCATTTGGTCTCAACACAGCCCCCAGAGTGTTCACCAAATTCTTGGCAGTGGTGGCTGCCCATCTCAGGCTGCAAGGGTACCATATTGTCCCCATCTGAACAACTGGTTTCTAACCTCTCCAACCAGGCACCTATTGTTATAGGCCAAGGATTATCTCCACACTCCTCATCTTGGCTCCAGCTCTTGGAATAATGATCAACCTGCACAAATCCCAGTTGGAACCGGTTAAAGCAATAGATTTCATAGGAGCACTGGGTGGACACTAGAATTTGGACAGTGTGCCAAATTTAAGATTTTACATCAAACAAGTCATGGCCATTCCGAAACCTCCGGCCAGTTTAGTTCTCAGAACATTGGGTTCCATGGCAGCCACAATAACTGTTGCCCACAGTGCATTTTCATATGAGGATTTAACAGTGGACTTTAGTGGTCCAGTGGTCACTATGCAGGAATCCCCTAAGCTTTTCCGTCAAAATTTCTCGGATTTGCAGAGAATCTCTTTTATGGTGACTTCACTCTACAGATGTTACTTGAAGTCGTCCTTTTCTTGTTCCTCCCCCAAACACCACATTGACCACGGATGTCTCCCAGATGGGGTGGGGGGGGCATTATCTGGGTCGAACAGTCCAAGGCACATGGAAGCCCCAATAGACCAAATCGCATGTCAGTGTATTAGAAATGAGAGTGGTTCTTCTAGCGTTGCAAGAACTACACAGTTTTCTTCCTTTAGGAACTATTGATCTGATGCTATCCATGTCATTATTCATCACAGATGGGTCTTGGATCTGACCTTGGATCTGATCTGGCAACTGATGGACAAATCCAGAGCTGAAGCTCCTCCACTTTCCCATAATCCCCTGTTGACCTGTAACCCTCAGGTCTCATTTGCCACCGAATGCATAGGACGTGATTCAGGCTCAAGCTTCCTCATGATAGATAAGTAACTACTTTTTTTTCCTTCTCTTGAGTGAGTGAAAGTGGTAGTTTCCTTTCTATCTTAGTTTTCCTCCCCTCCCATAGCTACTTTGTATGTGTGGCGCCTTCTTCCCCATTTTTTCTTACCCGCCCTTTTTACTGTTTAAAAAAAAAAAACTTTCTTTTTTCTCTTCTCCCTTCCCTAGTGTGTGTTGGGTGTATGATGGCTGATAAGCCTTCTGGTTACAAAAGGTGGTCCTCATACTGTTGGAATATGCCTCATTCCAACTCACACAAGGAGTGTGTTTACTGTTTGGGAGAATCTAATCTGGAGGTTAAATGCGACATTTCTGCCGCATTCAACCCCAGGTCTCTCATGTAGCATAGAAACAAGTTGCTTGTAAAAAGGTTAGCCCAGGGCAGTCCACTAGCTTTGAACACTCCCTCTAAAGCTGCTTAGGACCCTAAGAAGAGGCCTCCCCCTCCCTCCAAGGGGTCTTCTCCTCTTTTGAAAAAGTTGAGGCTCTCGGATCACAGATCTCCGGAAACGAGTCCAGCCTCCATGACTTCAGATCTGGGCTCTTCCACTCCAAGAGCCTTGGATCAATCTCTCATAGCTTTGGATCCGATTGTTCTGTTGGATCCAGTAGTCATTGACAGTCCCCCCTCCAGGTCCCAGAGATTGGATCTGATGCATCAGAGTTGGCCCCCATCTGGAATTGTAGGGCACTGACAGGATCTCCAGCAAATTTGGGGCATTTTTCCACATCTTCCAGGTCCTCTAGAGGTTTGCTACCCTCTGATATGGATAGGATGACAAGAAATTTCCTCAGGGCCCAAATCAAGTTAGGCTTGTTGCCATCCCCAGCTCAGTTCCCTAGGGAACCTTCTCCATCCATGGGACTTCACTCTCCTCTTCTGACCCAGCTGGGTTTGGAATGCCAGGATCAGAGCATTCTTTGTGAGAGGCTGATGGTGCCTGGTATCCCTCCTTCCTCGACACAGTCAGGGTCCCTGGTGGGGTTGGTGATGGTTGCCTGGGAGTAGGGTCAGGCCCAGAATTTTCAGACTGCTTCCTTCCTTTGGGGGCTTCGGCATTGGACAGCTCAGAGCCAATGTTGTCGTGGGTCTTCGGTGCTGCATTGTGGTCCCTTCTCCCTTCCCGGGTGGCTGCGACTGAGGGATAGGAGAGGGGAGCCTTGTCCTGTCCATCGGCCTTCCAGGCTGTAGAGAGGATCTTCTCCAGCTTGACAGTCACCTCTCCTTCATCTCTAGATCCTCCCCAGCCTCTCTCAACTTTGGGTGGTGAGACCTCGTTATCCTTCCACGGTCAGCCCTCCAGCGAGCACCTTCAGATGGGCACTGCCCCACTTGGGGTCAGTGTCCCTTCTGAGTCCTCCCTAGAGCCCACCATGGAGGAACCCCCTCAGAAGAGAATGTGTAAGAGGAGGCATCTGGACTCACATAGAGAGTACCTCACCGAGGATGCAGATTTGGAGGAGGGAGATGTGTCCCCCAGGCTTCCGTCAGAGGAAGTGTACTTTGGGAACATCCTCAAAATTCTCAAGCAAAGAGGGCAGTTGGTCTTCTCCCACCTCGTCTTCGGAAGAATCTGTGTTCCTGAAGGCCTTTGGGATGGGCCCATTTTCTACCTGCATGTCCCTCCTGCTGACAAGCTTGTGGATCTCATCACTGGCAGGGCTTGGAAGGCACTGGATATGGTGGAACCAGTACCCAAAAAGGCAGACAGATTTTTCAATCCCCCCAAAAATAAAGCTTTTTGGAGTAAGGGCATCCTCATTGTTGCCATTGTGGTAGCCGCTGCTACTAAGAAGGTCCATCCCCCAAAGCTCCTCCTTGGTCCATCCCCCAAATAGAGAGTCTGGAGTGATTGACCGCTTTGGAACCTGCGTATTTTTCTCAGCTATATTTGGACTGAGAGCAACAAACTACACGGCACATTTTACCTGGCTTCAGAGGGATTTGGTGTCAGAACTCATCACTTCACTTACACAGTTGCTGCCTCTAGAGAGTCTTAAGTTGGTCTCTCCTAAATTGTCCATTCTGACTTCCTTGGCTAACACTTCAACGAGGTTGATCTCCAACATGGCAGCCACCTCTCGAGCAGCTGGAACAGGCATTGCCATTAGATGGCATGCCTGGCTTCACTTTTGCAGGTTTCCAGAACCCTTCAAGTTATCTTTTACTAATGCCCCCTTTGATGGTTTGACCTTGTTTGGACCTTCCATCAAGGAAACATTGACCAGTAGCAAGCAGGAGGGTAAGACTCTGTCCCCAGTGGGAATCTAGTTTTCTACTCCCCAACAATCTTTTTCTAAGACTCAGAGAGGTAGTAAGAAACTTTAGTTCCACAGGACTCAGTCCTCCTTCCAGGATGCTCCCCAAGAATCCTCTTCCACAAGCTCGGGTAGAGGATTCAATGATAGATGCTGCCCTAAAGGCAGAGGGGGGTCAGCAGAGTCAGGGCTCCTGGGAACCCTTCTCAGAGAAGCCCTTTCAGTGCCCCTGAAGAGCTGCCTGACTGTCCTGCCCTGGAGACAGTTGGGGGATAATTCTCCCTTCAACCACCAACCTGGACAAATATCTCTTCATATCACTGGGTGTTGAAGATTATTTCCAGGGTTACATCATTCCATTTTTTTTTCAGCACCTCTCCCGGTTTCAGAATCTCTCCCAGGCATTCCACCCCATCAAAGGGAGTTGTCCCATCTTGAGGTTCAAGACCTTCTAAAAAGTAAAGTGCCATCCAAGTAATCCCAACAGGACAATGAGGGTCCAGAACTTAATCTCACTACTTTCTGGTGCCAAAAAAGACCAGGGACCTGCGTCCAATTTTGGACCTCAGCGAACTGAATCTGTCAGTCCATAAGTCCAAATTCTGGATGGTCATTGTTCAGTCCATTATGCCTCTCTTGTACAAGGACACTTGGATGTGCTCGGTGGATCTCAAGGACGTGTACTAGCATATCAATATCAACAGATGCTCCAGGAGACACCCATGCTTTCGGTTAGGGGCCAGTGAATAACAGTTCAGAGCCCTGCCCTTTGGATTGACCACAGCCCCATGGGTGTTTACCAAATGTATGGCAGTGGTAGCAGCTCATCTCCAGCTACAAGGCTTCCAGGTCTTTCTGTACCTGGACAATTGGCTCCATGAGGCATCAACTGTCAATGGCCACCAGTTATACCATTCACCTCTTTCAGGATCTTGGCATCACAGTCAACCTGTGAAAATCCAATCTTTCTCCATGCCAAAACCTAGAGTTTTTTTTTTTGGTTCAACTGGATACAGTGTTGGAGACTGCAGCATTACCCCTATGCAGAGTTCAACTTATTCAGGATCAGGTCTCTCACTTGCTGGTTCTACAGCACCCAGCAGCCTATCTAATTCTGCAAGTGTTAGGTTTAATGGCGGCTGCCATACAGTTAGTGTCACCCACCAGGTATCACATGCAGGTCCTGAAGTGGACCCAGGCATTTTAGTGGTCCACTCAAGTTCATCCCATGTCCATGCCCATCAGGATGACTCATGTGCAGAAATTACCTTACTTGGTGGCTTCAGTTTCAGGATCTAACTCTAGGCAGACCATTTTGTCTTCCCCCACCCAAGACCACAGTGATCATAGATGCCTCCCAGTTGGGGTGGGGAGGTATTTTCAGGGAAAGGATGGATCAAGGCACATGGTCCCTCACAGAGACCAAATTGCACGTAAACGTCCGGGAGATGAGAGCAGTCATCCTAACATTGCAAGCCTTTCAGGAGTGCCTCCCTCTCAGGACTATAGTAGTTCAAATCGACAACATGGTGGTAGTCTGGTACATCAACAAGCAGGGGGAACAGGATCTTATCCTCTGTGGAGAGGGGCCATGAGAGTGTGAGAATGGGTGATGTCTTCCAGATGCTTCCTTCCTGCAACTTACATTCCTGGCAGTTTCAATGTGCTGGCCGACAAACTCAGCAGGTCTAACTTGAGTCCCCATATGTGATCCCTGAATCCATCAGTGGCTGCGATCTCGTTGCCTCCCCAACCATCCACAAATGCAGCAACTATTTTGCCCTGATCCTCCCAACATGGGAGTCACCCAGGGATGCTGTGGTTCACAACTGGCTGTTGGGACTCCTCTATGCTTACCCCCCACTCCCATAATTCCCAAGATCTTGCAGAAAGCTTGCTGCCTAAAGACCCCTCTCATCCTCATTGTCCCCCTTCTGGCTTCTTCAGGAGTGGTTCTCCCTAATTCGGTCTCATCTGAAATATCCTCCCTGGATATTGGATCCCGTTCCAGATCTTATTTCCCATTCCTGGGGGCTTCCTCTTCCCATCCTCTAGACTCTTTATCTAACCACTTGGTTCCTCCAGTTCCAGTGATCCTTTCGCAGTCCAGGATCCCCTCTCTTGGTGAGAAATATTATCTTGGCATCTCAGAAGCCATCTATGCAGAAGGTGTACTCCTGTCAATGAAAAGGATTTTCTATTTGGGCCAGACAATGTAATTTGGATCCCTTCTCAGCCCCAATTCCTGATATTTTGCTGTTCTTGACTTCTCTTTCAGGAAGGTGCTATTTTCTCCATGATTAAACTCCAGTTGGTAGCCATTTCTAATTTCCATTTGAATGAGGGTCTTACTTTTTCTTCTAAACTATGCAAAGCCTTTCTCAAAGGGTTCCTTCTCCTTAGACCTCCTAGCAAAGACCCTTCCCCACCATGGGATTTAACTCGGGTGCTGTAGTCTTTGACACAAAAGCCCCTTGAACCGGCTGCATCTTGTGATTTTAAGTTTCTGTCTTGGAAGACAGCATTCTTAGTGGCCATTACTTCTGCCAGGAGGATTTCTGAGTTGCAGGGTCTCAGCATTAAGTCCCCCTTTTATGGTCTTCCACAAGGATGGGGTATCCCTCAGGACAAATCCTTCATTCGTTCCGAGGGTGGTTTCAGATGCTAACCTCAAAATATCTATTCAGCTACCAGTTTTCTTCCCTAATTATTCTAACAAAGGGGAATATACTTTACATTGCTTAGATGTCCATAGGCAACTACATTTTTATCTTGAGGACTGAGGAATTTTGGAAATCGACCAGCATTTCATGGCCTTTCCACAGGCCAGAAAGGGTCTGGCAGTTTCTAAGGTAACTATTTCCAGATGGATTGCTAGCAGTGTTTTCTACATTTATGATAGGCATATGAAGCTATCCAGACCAGTTAAAGCCTATTCTATTAGGTCTGTGGCTATGTTTTTGGCCTTCTTAGCTAAACTTTCTTTGGATGAGATTTGTGCTGCTGCTGCTTGGTCTAACCCCCACACTTTTGTTTTGTACTATAAGTTGGACTTGGTGTTTAGGAACAGGGCATCTGATGTTAATCTTCATTCATTCATGATGGATGGGTCTCAGTTCCACCCTCTGAACTGAGTCGTCCGATATAAGAAGCTCGCGCCAGCCAAAAAGTCTCGAGCTAAGGTTACCCATAGTGCCCCTCCCCTCATCTCCTCAGATCTTGTTTGCCGCATAGAGTTTCAAGATGCGTCAGGCCAGCTCTCAAGCTAAGTGTTTTGTTTTTATCTCAATATTTGTAAATTTATCCTTATAATCTTCTATATCATCCTATATCTTAATTGTTTATAGTTACTGATAGTTCCCTTCCTGTGTGAGTGAATTTTTTCCTTACTTTTTTACCTTGTTGGTATTTCTTCATACCATCGTTGGTACAGTCCCCTCCCTTCCCCTTACCTTTTGGTAATTTAAATACCATCGTTGGTATTCTCCTTTTCCCTTTCCTTTACCCTTTGGGTATACCTTTTACTTACCAGGGTTGGTAAAACAAAAAAAAGCCTTCCCTTTTCTATGTCCATGTGTTCATATGCCTAGTCATAACAGGATATTTTTTCTTGTTTAATTACTGTTTAATTGTTATTAACTGGATTTTTCATAATGGCTGACAAGAAGGGCACTATTGGCTTTAAACAGTGTGATAAATGTGGCAGGAAGATGCCAAACTCTCACGGGCATTTCTCCTGTGTCTATTGCCAAGGAGTACCACATTTGAAGGTTCAACCTCCGTGCGAGCTCTGTAATGGCTTTAGTGCCCACACCTTAGCTGAGTCCAAGAACAAATTAATCTTAAAGGATCTGTTAAAAACCCCTTTCTCAGAGGCTTTATCTGAGGTGGAGGTCTCAACCCCTCCTAAAAAAGTGACTAAGAAGAGGAGCCATTCAATGCCATCGTCTCCTCAGTCCCAGGAATCAAAAAACACTACGGCCCAGGTTCATACGGAACCAAAACATGCTAAAATAACTTCAACACCTACCTCAGCACCAGAGTCTAAAACTCTATCCATGCAGCTGTCCTTTACTATGGAACAGACAACCACTACTATTCCCACAGAACAGATAACCACTACTATTCCCACGGAACAGACAATCACTACTATTCCCATGATACTGACCCCTTCCACAGTACCACAGACTCTCTCAGCACCAAAAATACTCTCTCCCTTAAAACTGGTTACTTCCCCCCCATCATCACAAGCTTCTGGTCTTCTGACCATGGTGCCGAAGGTCAAGACACTAGCCAGGACCTGATAGTCCCCATCAGTTGACCCCTTTGTTGGGCAGCAGCTAAGTCCATTCCTTGACTGGCCTGAATCTCCATCGGGGATGCCAACCCGTTCCACCAGGAGCCTTTTGGAGATTGATGTAGTGAGACTTGTGGATCAGCTCCTAGCAGCCAGAGGCATCCCAACTCCATCTAGGACCACCCTCCCACCCGGAGCCGAGGGTTTTTCTCCACAGACTCCAACCTATGATGTTCTTCGTGTTTCACTGTTGCAGTCATCACATTTGGGCTATCCCTGCCAGGGTACCTTCAGTCGGCCCGAATACCAGAGGTGCAGTATTTCTGCATCAGTTGCCATCACTCCAGGACTGATATCAGGTCATTAGTGTTATAAAATAAGGCGGCCGACGCTATTACATCAGTCTTTCTTTTCGAGGAGCCCGAAGCAGAAGCAGTTTGCACGAGTGCCAGTCGGCCACTACCTGAGTTTTTCATTTCCAAAATTAAAGTTGAAGTCTTCTAAAGCTAAGTACCCCACTGGGGATCCTTTTTTATTGCTCTAACCGATGTCAGAAAAAGTTAACAATTGTCTCACCTGTGGAAAGCAAATACCACACCAAAATTTCATTCTTACTGCGTCACTTGCTTCGGCCCAGTCCATGATGTCTCCCACTGTTGCTTTTGTGCTTTGTTCAATGCCAGAACTATATATGTCATCGGGCCCTTATCCACCCCCTCCCTCTCCCCACCTGCTCTTGCCCCTAGGAGGAAAACTCTCCTTCCCCGCAAGCACCTGGGTCACCATTACCAATGACCGCTAGGTCCTCAACATAGTGTCCCAGGTATAGAAATCTTATTTCCACACTCTACCAACACCAAAAGGGTTCCCAGATCTTCCCCCAAACCAGTGGTCAGAGGCCAAAAAGCAAGTCCTTTCCCTGCTCTCAATGAGGGCAATAGAGCATGTTCCTACAGAACAGGTAGGCCAAGGTTTCTACTCCAGACTCTTCCTGGTACCCAGAAAAGAGAGCACCTGGCACTCCATCCTCGATCTATCCATTCTAAACACTTTCCTGGTGATACCAAAATTCAAAATGCTCACCCTCCAGCAACTTCTACCTATGCTCTCCAAGGAAGATTGGTTAGCCACCCTAGACCTAAAAGAGGCCTACCTACACATCCCAATCGGGGAATCTTGCAGGAAATACCTCCATTTCAGGGCAGGATCACTGCACTTTCAGTTCTCTTCCCTTTGGCTTATCCACTACTCCCAGAGTTTTCACAAAATGCCTATCTCCCGCCATTGCTTTTTGCAGACAAAGAAATATTCAAATTTACCCATACTTAGATGACTTCCTGATTCAGGCAGACAGTCAGGAAAAGCTGCTAAAGCACCTGACCTTTGTAAAGGATCTACTGACCTCCCTGGGGTATACTATCGATGAAAAGAAATCCAAACTAGTACTCATGCAAAAAATTGTATTCCTGGGAGCAAGCCTGGACATGGCATCCCAGATGGCATTCCTTACACCAGGAAAACAAACCTACTTGACAACCTACTTCTCTCAACTAGCCACCAGACCCCAGTTATCCGCAAGGAAAATCCTGAAAGCTCTGGGGTTCATGGCTTCTTGCATTCTACTCATTCCATATGCCAGACTGCATATGAAGAAACTACAATGGCACCTAAAAAGCCTTTGGTGTCAACACTCCCAAGACCTGGAAACTCTTATACCAATGATACCTTGTCTAAGAAAAGATTTCCTTTGGTGGACAGCAGCATGCAACCACAACAATGGACTACCCTTCTCACAACCCCATGCCGCCCAGACCCTCACCACAGAGGCATCAGGCTATGCCTGAGGTGCACACCTGGACGGCAAGTGCATTCAGGGCCTATGGAGCCCAAATCAAATACATCTGCACATCAACCAAAAAGAGATGTTAGCTGTTCAGCAAGCTCTGACAGTCTTCAGACCCCTACTCTCCCTGGGGCCTCTACTGATCAAAACAGACAACACCACTGTGATGTGGTATATCAACAAGCAAGGAGGGACTCACTCATACCCTCTGTGCAGGCTAGCCATGACCCTTTGGCACACGGCCTCAGCCATGCAACTGCACCTGTTAGCACAATTCCTGCCAGGCTCTCTAAACTCTCTGGCAGACAACTTAAGCAGAAATCTTCTGGACCCACATAAGTGGCAGCTAGACCAAAGAACCTTCACCCTTATAACCCAGAAATGGGGTACCCCATAGGTCGACCTCTTTGCTTCCTACTCCAACCAGGAGCTCAGCAAATTCTGCACCAGGGAACCTCACAGCAAGGCCTGGAAAGTGGATGCTTTTTCCTTCCAGTGGGTCAATCTCTCATTCTATGCATCCCCCCCCCTCTACCGCTCATTACAAGGGTACTGCTCAAAATAATGGAGGAAAAACCGAGGACAATCCTGATTGCCCCAGATTGGCCATGCCAGCACTGATACCCTCTGCTGTGCAGCCTGTAACCACTGCCACCATGGCATCACCCTCAGATTCCAACACTCCTGACCCAGGGGAATGGAGAATTAATGCATCCCCAATTGCAGACCCTCAGTCTGACAGCCTGGCTTATTCTCTGACCACTGCACAAGCTGCCAATCTAAGCAAACAAGTTCTAGATGTTACACGTGAGGCCAGATGCCCTAGCACTAGAAAGTCTTATGCTGACAAGTGGAAAAGGTTTTGTACCGGGATCCAGGCTAAGGGAGCTGGAACTGCACAGCCCTCCCTACCTCTCATCCTGGATTTCCTGGCTGACCTACTACACAGGGGTCTATCCTTCTCTTCCATTAAAATTCATGCCTCTGCCTTCTCTGCTCATTTCAGCACAGAGCCACCTCTTTTCTCCCACCTTCTCATCAAACAGTTCCTAAGAGGGGCTAATGACTTGAGGCCACCCAGAAGAGCACCTATCCCAGCTTGGGACCTTAACTTCATTTTGGAAAAGCTCACCCTGCCCCCCTTTGAACCAGCAGCATCAGCAGAGTTAAAGTTCCTCTCTTGGAAGACAGCCTTGCGTCTGGCCATCACTTCAGCTAGAAGAGTATCTGAGCTACAAGCACTAATGGCTGTAGAGGCCGTCATTATTTTCCACGCCAACAGGGTCTTCCTCAGGACTAACCCATCCTTCATGCCAAAAGTGGTGTTCAGTGTGGCTCTCAACCAATCCATTCATTTGCCCACCTTTTTCCTTAACCCTCAAAACAAGGGGGAAAGGATTCTGCACTCTCTTGACATGTACAGACAGCTTAGATTCCATCTAGACAGGACTAAATCATTTAGGAAGACTGATCAATTGTTAGTCAGCTTTGCTACAGGAGCAGAGTGCAAGCCCATACCCAAACAAACCATTTCCAGATGGATAGCACACTGCATCCATTTCTGCTACAAGCAGCATGGGAAACTTCCCCCCAAGGGGATCAGGACACATTCTACCAGAGCATCCTCCACCTCTGCAGCTTTCATCAGAGGGGGTCCCCACCAGGGACATCCTGGAGGCTGCAACATGGACATCTGTTCATACCTTCACCAAGCATTACCACCTAACTATCTTCTCCTAATCCAGGGCAGGCTTTGCCACAGCAGTCTTGCAGGGCATCTTAGCCAGCCCCCAGTCTTTTTGACTGCCTCCACCCTTTTCTTCAGCTTTGGGAATCAACCCAAATGTAATGACTGCAACAGTGAAACATGAAGAACATAGTACAGCTGTGTACACTTACCATAAATGTTGATGTTTGAGTGTATTCACTGTTGCAGTCCTAGTTTCCCTCCCTCCATCCCCCTTGTCTCTCTCTCTCTCTCTCTCTCAATTTCTCTCCCTCTCTTTCCTTACAAGGATTTTTTGGTATTTACTTTCTACTGGTGGTGTTCTTCCACCATAACATAGCTCCCTCTTGGGGTCTCCTGACAAGGCAAAAAAAACTGATGTAATGGCATCATCTGCCTTATTTTATAACAGTGACGACCTGACATCAGTCCTGGAGCGATGGCAACTGATGCAGAAATACTACACCTCTGGTATTCGGGCCAACTGAGGTTTACCCTGGCAGGGATAACACAAATGTGATGACTGCAACAGTGAATACACTCGAACATCTAAATTTATGGTAAGTGTACACAACTGTACTTTCCTCCTTCAACCTCCCCACAAGTCTTAGAGCCCTCGATGCTGCCACTTATCCCGGTGCCATCTTCTTCAGTTCCACTGGTAGATCTTACAGTGGTTCCAGAACCTACCCTGTAGACAATGGCTCAGTCAGAGCCGACCCACCCTCAGGACCATGACTGTTCTGTCAGCACTGTGACCCCTAGTACGGCACCGATTTTTTTCTATGGTGTTGTCTATGGTTCCGGTTGCTTTCAGATCTCCTAGTCCTCTCGTGGCTCCACCCCTGGAGGCGGGCTTGTCAGAACAGGGTGTGACCCTGGTTCCAAGGTTGTCCTTCTCAGTTCCAGGCTCCCATCCCTCTTCAGGTGGGCCTGCCTTTCAGGTTATGGAGAGAGCACTCACCTCGGCAGCCTCACAGTTGGCCACTTCAGTGCCAGAATGTGACATATACATGTCCTCTGGTTCACAGCTGACACAGTCCACTACACTGGGACATTGGGCATGGGAGCAGCAAGATACCTTACCGCAGGGCACCCTCTCTTCAGAGTCCTCTTCAGGCACTCCCTCTGAAGAGCCATAAGGGATTGTGCAAGAAGAAGCACATTGATTCCCCTGAGGACTCTGTCACCTAAGATACAGATTATGATGAGGTGGAAGAGTCCTCATGGTTGTCCCCTGAGGATGTCTCCTTTGGAGAAATACTGGAGATCCTGAAACAGAGGGGTGACTGGAAACCCACCAACCCTCCCTCTGAGGAATCTGTATTCTTGCATGCTTTCTGTGCTTGATCCTCTACTTCCTGGGTGACCCTGTCTGTGGATGACTTGGTCAAGCTCATTGTGCAGCATGCATGGAAGGCCCCTGACACCAATGAGCGAATCCCCTGGAGACCAGACAAAATACTCTCCAACCAGAGGATCAGCCCCATTGGTCCAAAGGCTTGGCAGTAAATGCTATCATGATGGTGGCAGCCACAAGGACAGAACTGGCAGAGGAGAGTCCTGCTGTCCATCCTCCAAACTGGGAGTATCAGATGATGGACATAGTAGGGAAGTGGCTTTACATGTCAATGGCCTTTGCCATATGGTTGTTGAACTATTTGCCACATTTTACCTGTCTGCAGAGAGACCTGATCATGGAACTCTCAGGAACCTCAGCAGGAGCAATGTCTGGTGAGGTATGTGACAAAGTTGCTTCACAGCATGCCACCCTAGAATCCATATCTAACTCATCCATGTAGTTGATTGCACATACAACAGAAGGGGTGGCCAGAGCAGCGGGTACAGGCATTGTCATTTGACGTCACACCTGGATGCGCTTGTGTGACTTTGCGGACCCTTTCAAGTCTTCCTTTGTCAATGCTCCCTGTGATGCTTCCTCTCGCTTTGGTCCAAAAGTTAAAGACATTATAGCCAGGTGTGAGAAGGACGGCAAGACCCTATCTGTTGTGGGAGTACATTTTTCCACTCCCCAGTGATACTACTCTAGGAATCAGAGGAATAGAAAGGTGTGGTTCAGGAAATCTCAAAGACTTTTTTGTGACACACGTGGTGAGTTTTCCCCCCTGGAGCAGAGGGGGGAACTCATCAGGATGATGCCCTTCCAAGGCAGAGTGGGTCTGCATAACCAGGGTTCCAGAGATTCCTTTCCTGGGCAGTGCTACTAGCACTCCTGAAAAGCACCACAAATGCTTGCCTCTGGAAGCAGTCAGGGGCCATTTCTGTCTGCCCCACTTAGCCTAGCATTCCATGACAATGGATTCTTGGGTGTAGAGAATAATTACTAGAGGTTATCACATTTCCTTTCATCTTTACCCGAGGGCACAAAGGTGACTGCCCGATGTTCCACCCAGTCAGAGGGATGCAGCAGCACAAGAAATATGAAAGCTGCTCCAAAAAAGAGTCATCCAGACAGTCCCATCAGACCAGATAGAATCCGGATTTTACTCAAGGTTCTTTTTAGTGCCTAAAAAGACAAGGGACTGAAGGCCAATTTTGGACCTCAGCATCCTGAACAAGTTTGTCAGACCAAATTCTGGATGGTCATGGTTCAGTCTATCCTCTCATTTCTGGAAAAAGATGACTGGATGTGCTCAACAGATGTCTAGGATGCATATTACCACATAAAAATGGACAAATGCTCCAGAAGATATCTTCGCTTCTTGCTGGGAGCTAATCACTACCAATTTCAAGTGCTGCCCTTTGGTCTCTCCACGGCTCCAGAGTGTTCACAAAATGTATGCTTAGTAACAGCCCACTTGAGACTGCAAGGACTCCGGGTGTTTCCATATCTAGACACTTGGCTCCTTACCACCCCCCAACAAGCATCTACTGCTCCTTGCCTTGCACTACACTCTGCATCTAGCACAACTCTTAGGGATCTCAATAAACAAAGAGAAGTCAAAATTAGTACCTACTCAAAGCCTAGAATTCATAGGAGTAACTTTCGACACAAGGTCTTGCCTGGTCACCCTTCCTCTTCATGGCTTCAGAGACTAAGATCTCAGCTCCGAGTGATACTCTCTCAGAACAAAATCCCAGCTCGTTTAGCCCTTCAACTGCTAGGATCAATTGCAGCAACGATTACTATAGTTCCCCTAGCAAGACTCCATATGAGATTACTACAGTGGCTCCTAGCGATACAGTGCTCCTTATTGACACATCCCATGTCCTACCCAATCCGCATAATGAATCGCTGCAACTAAGATCTGAATTGGTGGATGAAGCCAGAAATGGAATTATGGAGTCGTCCCTTCTCACCCTCTCAGCCCAAGGCCATAGTGACCAAAGACACATCCCTAATGAGGTGGGCATTTTCAGGGAGACAGTCCAAGGCACTTGATCACTTAGAGGCCAATTTGCATATCAATGTCCTAGAACTGAGGGCAGTGCTTCTGACATTGCAAGCATTTCTATCTGTCCTCCCATCGGGAACAATTGCTATCCAGTCGGACAACATGTCAGTCATCTGGCATATCAACAAACAGGGGGCACCAGATCCTACCCATTGCGTCAGGAAGCCATGAGAGTTTGGCAATGGGTGATAGCCTACAACAGCTTTCTAGTAGCAATGCACATTCCCGGGAATTCTAACATGATTGCAGACAAGCTGGGCAGATGCATTCTCCTGCCTCATGAGTAGTCCCTCAATCCAAAAGTAGCAACGGAGAATTTCCATCACTGAGCTTAGAGTTGCTGCGATCTATTTACGTCTCCCGTCAACCACAAATGCAGCAGCTAATTTGCCCTAATTCCCCCTCAGGGGGAGTCCCTGAGGGATGCTCTAGTACACAATTGGTCCCTGGGACTGCTTTATGCCTTTCCTCCCTTTTCTTTGATTCCACAATTTCTAAAGAAACCACTTCTGTTGAGAAGCAAAGTAATCTTCATTGCACCCTATAGGCCCCGACAAATCTCTTTCCCTTTCGTTTGGCCTCACCTGTTTCACTGACTGTGGACTCTGGATTCAACTCCGAGATTACTGTCGCACCTTTGGGAACTGATCCACTCAAACCTATCGAACCTCAAGCTGACAGCTTGGTACCTCCATTTCTTGAATTGCCAGGCGAAATAACCTATCTTCCCCTGTACAAAAAATACTTTTGGCTTCCCATAAACCATCCACCAGGAAAATTTATTATAGTAAATGGAACAGATTTGTTTTTTGGTCTTGAGAAAAAAGGACTAGACCCCTTTTCAGCTCCAATTAATTTGGTGTTGGAGTATTTGTCAACCTTACTCCATTCAGGAGCATCAGTTTCTATGATCTGGGTCCATTTAGCAGCTATCTCAAACTTCTCCATAATGGTTTCCAAGATTTCTCTTTAATATTTCACTGTCTCTGTAAAACTTTCTTGAAAGGAGTCATATGTATAAAGCTGCTCTTCAAAGAACCCATTAAACCTTGGAATTTGACACTGGTTCTACAAACTTTGACTCATCATCCCTTTGAGCCGGCTACAACTCGTGATATAAAATTCTTGTCTTGGAAGACTTTATTCTTGGTGGCCATTACCTTGGTGAGAAGAATATCAGAATTACAGGCCTTGTGTGTAAAATGGCCTTGCATAGTTTTCCACAAAGAGAGCACATCTCTTCGGACTAACTGCTCCTTTCTACACAAGGTTGTTTCAGAGTTAAATACTAATCAGTCCATTGACTTGACAGTTTTCTTTCCATCTTTTCTAATAAAGGAGAATATTGTTTGCATTTAATGGCTGTATATAGACAATTACGTTTCTCCTTACACAGGACTAAATCTTTCTGAAAATTTGATCGATTATTCCTGTCTTTTTCAGAACCCAAGTTGGGAAAATCGGTTTCCAAAGTCACCTTGGCAAAATGGCTGAGAGACTGCATCTCCTTTGTCTATCAACCAAATCAAATGTGTTTAACAACTAAAATCAAGGTGCATTCAACCAGATCAGTTGCTACTTCGGTGGCTTTTCATTCCAGAGCTTCTATGGATGACATTTGCGCAGCAGCCACTTGGGCTACCCCTCATACATTTATCACTCATTATAAAGAGGATTTGGTCTCCAGTGGGAGAGCATCCTTTGACTCAATGGTGCTTAGGAATATCCTTCCATAGGGCCTCACAGGACATAAAGTAGCTAGGGACTCTGTCCCATCCATCATGAATGAATGAAGATTAACATCAGATAAAGAAATTATGTTCTTATCATAACGTTCCATCTGTGGTGTTGATCTTCATTCATTCATGACATCCCACCCTCCTACCCCCTCTGAAAGACTCCTGGAGGTTCAGATTTGGTCCTGGTTACATGATGGGATAGTTGCTCAGACAAAGCCTTCCCTTTCTTATCCTTATGAGCAAACTCGATCTGAGGAGATGAGGAGAGGGCCACTATGGATAACCTTAGCTCGCGAGTTTTTGGCTGGCACAATCTTGTTATATCGGCCAAGTTGGTTCAGAGGATGGAACCGAGACCCATCCATCATGAATGAATGAAGATCAACAACATAGATGGAAAGTTATGGTAAGAGCATAACTGTTCCCTTTGGTTCCTCTGTGCTCTGGCATATCCTACCCTGAGGCTACCTAGGGTACATAATAGCTGGGGACTGTGACCCATCCGTGATGAATAATGACATGGATAGCATCAGATAAAGAGTTATCTACTTACCATAACTTGTAATCTGTGCTATCCAGTGTCATTATTCATCACATTCCTTCCCTCCTCCCCCTTCCTTCTGGGGATCTGGTAGAGCTGGAGTAATGTTTTTCTTGGGAATAGTTTGGTCTCCTGAGCAGGCGGTGCTGCCTTTTCTTTATTCAACAAACTCGATCTGAGGGTTACATGTCAGTAGGAGATTATGGGAAAGGGGAGGAGCTTGAGCTCTGTGTCTGTCCATCAGTTGCCGGCTTGGGAGATCGGATCCAAGAACCATCTGTGATGACTAATGACATGGGATAGCACAGATTCTAAGTTATGCTAAGTACATAACTTTTTTATTCAGACGGACAATGTCTGTGGCCTGGTACATCAACAAATAGGGAGGGACCAGATCTTACCCCCTATGTCAAGAAGCTATGAGTGTGTGGCAGTGGGCGATCTTTACCAACTGCATTTTGGTGGCTTGGCGGATAGGCTCAGCAGAATTTTACTGATGCCTCACAAGTGGTCGCTGAATCAATCCATGACAAACAACTTCTTTCATAAATGGGGTCAACATTGCTGTGATCTTTTTACATCGCTTCTCAACAGCAAATACAGCCAGTACTTTGCCTTGATCCCTCCTCAGGGACAGCCACTCAGGGATACTGTAGTCCATGCTTGGCCTCTGGGTCTACTCTGTGCTTTCCTCCCGTTGCCCTTAATTCCCAAATTTTTACAGAAAGTTGTCAGGTTGAAGAGAAAGGTAATCTTCATTGCTGTCTTCTGGTCTCAACAAACCTGGTTCCCTTTTCTTTGGTCTCATCTAATTTTCCCAGCCAGTGATGCTGGACCCAACACTTGATCTGCTTTCTCACCCATCAAGGCGCCATCACCCAGACATTCATGGACTGAAACTAATCGCTTGTGCTTTCCAGTTCCAGTTATGGCTAGAAACACCAAACGTTCCTCCCCTGTTCAGAAAATATTGACCTCTGCCCATAAATTCTCAACCCTGAAAATTTATAAGAGCAAATGGAAATGATTCTCTATATGGATGCAACAGAAACGGAGAACGTTTCACAGCCCCTGTCTTGGTAGTTTTAGATTTTTTTGGCCTTTCTTTTTCAGTAATGAAGCTAGTTACTCAACTGTTAAAGTACACCTGGCAGCTATCTCCAATTTCCATTTTGGACAAGATTCTTCCAAACTCTATAAAGCCTTTCTTTAGGACACCTTTCTGCTTCATCCCCCTGTAAAAGATCCTGCTCCTCCTTGGGACATGACCATAATTTTACAAGCTTTAGTCTGCCCTCCCTTTCGAATCAGCAGCTACAGAAGATTTAAAATTTCTTTCCTGGAAGATTTTGTTCCTGGTAGCTATTACTTCAGCTAAGAGAGTCTCTGAACTTCAGGCTCTGTCCTGCAAATTTCCTTACTTGATATTTCATAAAGATAGAGTAACCCTTCTTACCAGTCCATCCTTTGTGCCTAAAGTTGCTAGGGAAGATAATATCACTCAATTACTCTTCCTGTTTTCTTCCCTAATTTTCAGAATAAGAGAGAGTACACTGTTTGATGTACCTAGACCACTACATTTTTACTTAGAACAGTGTCTTTCAGGAAGTCTGATCAGTTCTTCATGTCCTTTTCTGATGCTAAAAAAAGATAAACCCGTTATTACGACTACCTTAGCTAGATGATTGAAAGATTGTATTTCCGTTGTTTATTCCTCCAAGAACATTCCAGTGTCTGGACAGATTAAGGCTCATTCCACAAGATCTGTGGCAACTTCCCAAGCCTTTTGCTCAAGGGTATCTACTGAGGACATTTCTGCAGCAGCTACTTGTCAAACTCTCATAATTTTATTGCATATTATAAGTTGGACATCATCTCCAGGACCAGAAATGCCTTTGGCTCTGCTGTACTGCAGATTATCCTTCCATGAGGGCCACCCTAAGTTATTGTAGCTGGAGACTCTGTCTCTCAGGTTAATGAATGAATGAAGATGACATCAGATAAAGAAGTTATGTTCTCACCATAACGTTCCATCTGTGTTGTTAATCTTCATGCTTCATTAACCTTCCCCCAATCCAAGACTTCGAGAGATCTAATGGATATATTCATAGGAACCACAGTTCCTTACTGAGCTTCTGATATTCTAATCTTTATTCTGTGCTGGCTATGTTGGTCTATTTGTTAGCCACTGATAGCTGTTACTGCATATTTGATCTGAGGTAATCTGGAGGAGTGGGAATTATGGGTAGGAGAGAGAAGCTTGAGCTTGAAATCTTTAGCTACTGAAGCGCCGGTCAGTTCTGAGGGTCGGAACAGAGACCCACAGGTTAATGAAGAAAGAAGATAGACAACACAGATGGAATGTTATGGTAAGAACATAACTTCTTTTTTACATTCAGCTGGGATGAAGCTGGTGCTTAGACTATGATTGAAAAGATTACCCAATGATGTTGCTAATTCTAGTTGAAGCCCATGTAAGATGCAGCCTGGTATGTTATCAGGTCCTATAAATGCTGTGTTTTTGGCCTTAGAGAGGGCATTTACGACCTGCTGTCTAGAGATACAAGGCGAGGGACAGGTGGAAGGAATGTCATGGGATATGTGTGTTGGGGACAAGGGAGTGACGGTTTCACAGAACCTGCCAGCTAACAGGCTGAGTGTATGTGTTATCATTAATTACCAATTCAGCGCAAATCTGGTCCTTACCTTTTAGGCTACAGATGTAACTAAAGAATGCCTTATGATTGTCCTTAGTTGAGGACACTAATTTTGACTCATAGTTTGCTTTGGAGGAAGTCGCAAGAAGTTGTATTTGCTTAAGTTAAGGAAAGAGTGTTTCCAGTTTAGGTCACACTCTCTCTTACTTTTGGACATTAATTTCTTTCTCTTATTGTAAAGTCTGTTAATGGTAGTTGTCCACCAGGCAGGTTTGCTCTTCTTTGAAGAGCTTGTTTTGGTCCTGTCAGGTGTGGCCAAGTCAATGCAGTTATACAAGTGTTTGTAAAAAGCATTAGTGTAGGACTCAGCATAGTTGCCAGTTCCATCTGAGGGGGTAGGTGCGGTGAAGCTATTTATACCATCCCTTAGAAGGATATAATCTGCTTTGGAGAAAGGTTTTAGTTTAGTTGCTGCCTGGGGGTGGGGGATCTCACAGTGGGGGTGCTACAGTGGTCCCCCATATTGGTAAGCACCAGATCCAAGATGTTGGCGGCCCTAGCTGAGATGTCCACCAGCTGGTCCAGAGCATTGGAGTTAATGAACTCAAGAAACCTTTGGGAATGTGAGTTTGAGCACATGTAATTTACCTTGTCAATGGATGGGTAATTAAAATCTCCCAGAGCCATGGTGTTCGGATGTATCTTGATGGATTCCAGTAGATTCAAGTAAGCAGAGTGGGTGTCTTGATTCATGGAGGGAGTTCTGTATTTGGAAATGGCTTGAATAGGTGTCCTACCAACAGTTAGTTGCACCTGAAGTGTCTCCTGGGAATTATACTGTTTAACCAGTCTGGAGGTGTATTTATCTTTAATGAATATTAATACACCACCTCCTTTAGTTTTCATGCCTTCTGTTCGTGGTCTGAACGTGTAGTAGGAGGTGTAATCCAGTATGGCTGAAGTACTCTCCACAATCTTGAACCAGGTCTCCATAATTGCACAGATGTCAGCGTCTTTCAAGATGAGGACTGTTTCCACTGAGTACAGTTTCTTGCTAAGACTCCTATCATTTAGCAGCATAAGTTTGAAGTTGCTTTTTGATGAAATTTTTATGTCTGGAATTTTGTCCTTGTGACATTGCCTAAAAAAGGCACTATGGGGCTAGCAAGAGCCTTGGCCTGGGGTGACAGATGAAGACCATCTCTGGCAAAGCATCGAAGTCTGTCTATTATGTCATCCCAGGCTGACAGAAACTGGATCCCCTTAGAATGACGATAAAACAACAAACCACATCAAAACAAGAACCAAATTTATTTCTGCAAAGCTTTTGGGTCAAACACCCTTCCTCAGTGTATATATAAAAAAAACAAGTAATACATTTCAAATAGGAGCATCATTAAATCACATGTCAACCAGCTAACCTATCACACACAATTTTTTCATCCCCTCCCCCAATTAAGTTTTAGTATCAATAAAATACTAATTAAAATCTTAAAATTCTGTTTAATTTCAAACATTATAAATCTATAAAATCTCCAACTTTTTAAAATTAAAATAGGCTTTATACTAACTGCACTGTTTATACCTGTTTTGTAGTCTGCCCTTAACCTAACAATACACTCAAATTCTCTTATTTCCAAAATATTGTTCAAACCCCCACCTCTGATACCTATAATTACAGTATCTATCACTCTAAATTTAAAATAATGCTTAGAGCCATTATCCATTATATGTTTATTCAATGCATTTGTACCTATGTTCCTTCTGATATCAGATTTATGCTCCACTATCCATTCCCTAAGTTTCCTAGTGGTCTTTCCCACATAGAATGATGGACAGGCCACACACATGGCTAAATATACTACTTGAACTGTATTACAGCTTGCATAGCAGTGGAACAGAAATTATTTTGTTGTTGCAGAAATAAATTTGGTTCTTGTTTTGACATGGTTTGTTGTTTTATCGAATATATTGAAGTTTACCTAATTTATAGTATTGACCATTTGAAGTTCCCCTTAGAATGACACCAGAAACTAAGCCAAGTTTTGAAGTCAATGATTTTCTGTTTGTATTGTGGTATCATCCTAGGTGAGCGTAATATGCTGCTCAAGACTATGGACATACCTGCCCATGACACATAATCAGAGAGCTCAATCATGTCTCTGTTCATATAGTCCAGGGAGGTACATCTCAGGTCGTTCACATCAACATAAACTATGACTGAATCATAATGGTACTTGTTGGGAGACAAGTCCCTGTGTGATCTGATGAATCCTGTCACCAGAAAGACAGCTGACCATGTCTTTCTCATGTCCCCATAAATACGGATATTTCTGAACCAATTCATGTATGGGTACATAATTTTCAGCTGTTGCCATTGCTTTAGCTTCATTAATTTTATATCCCGAAAAGATTTTTGAAATTGACTCAGAATGTTCCACAACACTGAAATATCCTTTTCTGGCTTTATCAAGTATAAAATATCTGCAAATAGACCCAGCTTTTCTTGTCTACCATACCAAATATATCCTTGAATTGCTTAGTCTCTTATTTTCTTTGCCAGTGGTTCTAAAGGATCTATATTGGATGCTCGAACTTTCAAAAGTTCGAGTGCCATACGGTCGACACCATATGATTAAACTTTTGAAAGTTCGAACATTTTAACGGAGATCTCTGTACAGCGCGGAATGGGAAGATTTCCCTTCTCTGCACTGTAGTGCGATCTCAGAGTTGGTATTTTTAAAGAGTGGGGGGTGTGGGGTGCAGGGGGATTTGTCCCCCTTTTTAAAACATTCAGGTAGGTTATTTGTGTTTTTTTTTTTTTTTTGGATGTTCGAACTTTTAAAAGTTTGATCATATTGTGTCGACCATATGACACTCACATTTTTAAACATTCGAGCATCCAATATAGACCCCTGCCTGGTTTCTCTGCTCAAACAGAAATTATCAGAGAGGAACCCTCCTACTTTAATTTTCGCCTACGGTCCCTCATATATCCTGCTAAACAACCTTATAATTTTATCTGGGAGTGCAAATGTTTCCATTGTCCTGCTTATAAACTCCCAGCTTACTCTGTCAAATGATTTCTCTGCATCAAGGCCCACCAACAGTAATGGTATTTTCTTACATTCAGCTTCCCTCTGGATCACCACTGTACTGTTAATGTCAAATGTTTGCCTCCCTCCACAAAATCACATTGATACATATCTTATTAATTTTTGCATCACTTTTGCCATTCTTTTAGTCATTATAGACAAAACCACATTATAATCTATCTCTAACTTTGGCATATTTAATTCTTCCATAAACATTTGCATTTTTACCATTTCTTGATTTCCACATTTCTCTGCTTTATATAGACTTCCATAAAATTTCTGAAAATTTTGTAGTACCTCTGCAGGTACCTCTGCAGGGTCTCTTATCTTCCTTGTTATAGGCTTCCTAAGCTTGGTGACAACTCTTTCTAGTTTTTGCTGCATGTGTCATTGCACTAAAAGTTTTTGTGCTCTAGCATTATAAAAAAGCAGTTGCTTAACAGCAGTCTTTCTAAACTCATGCATGTTATAGAGGTAATCCTTTATTTTCTGCTTTGCATTCTGCAGTCGATCCTCTTCTGTGAGATTCCCCCTATTCTGCAATACTTTAATATTTGTCAGTCCCTCTAAATAATTCTTAACCATGTCTGTAGTTCCACCCTATTTTTAAACTCCACTTTAATTTTATCCCACTCCCTAGCTATATTTTCAGAAGAAATTTCTATCTTCTCTAATAACTCCCGAATAATAACCACTACCCATTCTATAAATTCCTCTCTTTTCTATAGATAGGTGGGAAACACCAGTGTTGTTTTTATTTCATTATGCATTTTTATTTAGCTATTATTGAAGCGTGATCTGAAATAGTTATTGGCTGCATATCAAAACTTTCAAATAGATGCACATGTTGCTGTGCAGGTTCATCAGATTCTATCCCATACATCTCCTCCAGCCAGATTAATTCTTCAAGCATTAGTGTCTGTGGCAGGAACAGTAGTCATTCTTCCTTTAGCACATTATTATATATGTGTTCTTCAATGGATACTAGCTTTTCAAGGGAATATTCTTTGACAGCCACTATCTTTTCCAGTCAAACTTACACCAATTTGCAAAACACCACATCCATTGATGGGTCCAGTTGGACATTTACCTAGGTTGACCCTTTATTTTACCACCCCCAACGGCCACCATGACTATGGACACCTCTCAACTGGGGTTGGGGGCATTAATTGGATGGTCCAAGGCATGTTGCCCCCAAGAGACCAATTTGCATATCAATGTTCTGGAGATGAGAGCAGTCCCATTAGCACTGCTGGCATTTCAAGATGCCCTTCCTCTAGGGACTATTGCAATTCAGACCAACATCATGTCTGTAGTCTGGTACGTCAAACAAGGGGAAACCTGATCTTGCAAACAGAGCAAAGCCTGGTATCAGAGATAAGTCCAGAACTATTAAATAGAGAATAAGACAAAAATAAAAATAGTTGCTGGAACCACGAACTTTGGGTATAAACTATTATTTAAGGTATGTTTTTCTTGCTAATCACCTGAGGAAGCCTCTAGGAGAAAGTGTGTTACACTCATGGATTTATTTATTAAAGTTTATACACAAAATTCTTGGTTCCAGCAACTGTTTTTATTTTTTTGGCTTTTTGAAACATAATCTTACCCTCTGTACTGGGAGGCTATGAGAGTGTGGCAACTGGCTATCTCCACCAGCCACTTTCTAGTTGCAACTCATATTCCAGGGAAAACCAGTGTGCTACCAGACAAACTAAGCAGATCCATTCTGATTCCTCGAGTGGTCTGTCAGTCAGTGGAGGAGAAAATTTTCCATTTTTGTGGCCACCCTTGCTGTGATATCTTTGTGTCCTCCCACAACAAGTGCAGCAGGTATTTTGCTCTGATCCCCCCGCAGGGGAGTTACCAAGAGATGATCTAGTCCACGTTTGGCCATCCGGTCTCCTTTACACTTATCCTCTACTTCCCTTGATCCCCAAATTACTACAAAAAGCAATTCAGTGGAAGAAAGTCATCCTCATTATCCCCAACTGGCCTTGTCAGGTGCGTTTCACCATCCTTTGGTCTCGTCTTTGCTATCCTTCATGGATAATGGACCCAACTCTAGATCTCCTCTCACATCCTTCAGGAATGAGTCATCCCAATATCTCAGCACTGTCTAACTGCATGGTTTCTCTAATTCCAGTAATAGCCAGACACTCCTGGCTTTCTTCCCCAGTACATACCATTCTGTTATGTTCATAAAATGATTGCATTATGAAGGTTTACAAGAGCAAATGGAAAAGATTTTCCCTTTGGGCATTCAGAAATAATGCTGACCCCTTTACTGCCCCTATATCCGTTGTTCTTTATTTTCTGGCTATTCTCTTCAAAGAAGGAGCTATAGGTTCTCTACAATTAAGCTATAGTTGACCGCTATATCAAATTTTCATACCGGAGATAAAAAAAACAAACATTTGGCCTCTTCCAAGTTATGTAAAGCTTTCTTAAAAGGCACTTTCCTCCTTAGACCCCCCCCCCAGTAAAACATCTTTCACCTTCCTGAGACTTGACTATGGTTCTACAAGATCTCACTCAGAAACCTTCAGCAAAAATGATTTAAAACAGCCTTCTTAGTAGCTGTTACTTCTGCAAAACATTTCTGAACTCTGGGCTCTTTCATCAGAACTCCGTACATTATTTTCAACAGACAGGATAGCATTACGGACAAACCCTTCTTTTTTACCTAAAGTGGCTTCTGAATCTAATATTAATCAATCTATTCATTTATTGTCCATCTTTCCAGAATTTTCAAACAAAGGAGAATACATGCTACATCTCCTAGATGTTCATAGACAGGTATATTTTTATCTAAAAACAACAGGACACAAGAATGGCTCCAGGTTATAAAGCTTTAATCAGAAGCAGGCGCTTTCACATCTGCTTCTTCAGGTGCATAAAAACAAACTGAAACTAGTCATACTTTTAAACATTGCTAAATGCATCACATGACAACAATACATCACATGTCTATATACACTCCATTACAATAAAATATTAAAGCTATATGGTAATCACAAAATAACTAAATATTCAAAGAAAATCATAAAAAAATATAATCCTAAAATATTTCTTATATACTTTGTGCACTATAAAAACATTGTTAAAATACATATTCTTAAAAACAACTACTTTACCTACATAAAGGTCTGGCCTTTAACTTTGGTCTCAGTGGTATTTGTTCATTGAGACCATGTCCCCTGTCAGCTCTGAATAAGACTATCCATCTAACTTCCAGTTCCTCTGTTTTATTACATATGTCCCCCCCCCTTTACTCACAAAACTCCTAGCAATGGCCATACATTTAAATTTATGTTGATTGTTAGTATTCACAACTTGGTTGGCCAGGGCATTACTTCTTCTATGTTTGCCTATGTGATAAATGTGTTCTCAAATCCTCTCCTTGAGTGTACAGTCTGTTTTCCCAATATAAAATTTCTTGCATACTACACAGTGAGCAAGATACACTAGAAGATACAATGCCATTACAACACGGAAGGACTGTGGCTGACCAAGTTCGCAGATGACTGCAAACTAGGCGCCATAATCGACTCTCCAGCCGACACAAGCATCCTACAAAAGGGCCTCATAGAAACAGACAACTGGTGCCAGAGCCATGGCCTCAAGCTAAACACCAAAAAGTGTATAGTCATCCCCTTTGGCAAAAACAAAGTGCCCACAAATTACCACATAGGTGCTAATCCATTAATCCATTAAGTACGGAAGAAGTAATTAGGGACCTGGGGACCCAAGTTGATAGCAATCTCTCATTTGAAAACCACGTGGCCAAAGTGGTTAGAAAAACATTTTATATAGCCCACCTAATCATGAAGGGATTCACATCTAGATCAGGGGAGGTCATCGTGCCTCTTTACTCATCAGGCCCATAATTGAGTACAATGCCCCTTTTGGGATGTAACTTACCAGACACCTGCAGCAACTGGAAAGACCCCAAAAGTACCTCACCAAGAGAATCAAAGGGCTCAAACAGATGCCATATGCTGCCCGGTTAAAGAAACTCCAGCTCTATTCAGTGGCATACCGCCTGCTCAGAGGCGATCTATGCCTGATGTATAAAGCCATGTCCAACCCGGAATTAATGGACATGCTGCACCTCAGAAAATCCAAATCCCATCGAGCTACGTGCTTGAGAGACTTGAACCTCAGCACTGAAATAAATAGGACATGCTGGAGGGACAGATTCATAACCCAGAGGTTCCCTTCACTCTGGAATAAAAAAACAGTCCAGCTTAGGCAGAGTTCCTCATTGACTCTCTTCAAGAGGAATCTTGATGAGTGGATGGGAGATCGTAGGTTTACCCCGGGTATCACGTCTGTGTCACTGTTAGACAGAGGCACAGTATACTAACCTCAAAAAAGGGCAT
This sequence comes from Protopterus annectens, assembly GCF_019279795.1. NCBI lineage: Eukaryota > Metazoa > Chordata > Ceratodontiformes > Protopteridae > Protopterus > Protopterus annectens. The sequence goes on from NC_056733.1 coordinate 1,061,066,603, forward strand.
AGCAAAATTCATTTAAAATGGGTGGCGAAAGCCAAACACACTCTGGCTAGGCTTATAAATGCCCTAGGGCAGATAGCCTAGTATGAACCTATGAACCTATGAAGAAGTACCTCACCAAGAGGATCACTGGCCTCAAACATATGCCCTATGCAGCTCGACTGAAGAAACTCCAGCAGTACTCGGTTGCATACCATCTACTCAGAGGTGATCTCTGCCTGACATATAAGGCCATGTCCAACCCAGAATTGATGGACATGCTCCACCTAAAGAAAACCATATCCCCTCGAGCCACATGCTCTAGGGATCTAAACCTCACCACAACAATAAATAGGACATGCTGGAGGGATAGATTCCTGTCCCAGAGACTTCCCATGCCCTGGAACAAGATTCCAATCTACATTAGGCAGAGCTCCTCGCTAACCCTCTTCAAGAGAAACTTAACGAGTGGATGGGAAACAGAAAGTATACCCCGGGGATCACTTCAATGGCTCTGCTGGACAGAGGCACAGGGAACTAATCTAAGGAGGCGGCGTAAGCCAACACATTCTGGCTAGGCTTATAAATGCCTTTGGGCAGATAGCCTAGTACCTACCTAACCTATGAACCTATATTTTTATGATTTTCTTTGAATATTTATTTATTTTGTGGTTACGATGTAGGTTTAACATTTTATAGTAATGGAGTGTATATAGACATGTGATGTATTGTCATGTGATGCATTCGGCAATGTTTAAAAGTATGACTAGTTTCAGTTTGTTTTTATGCACCTGAAGAAGCAGATGTGAAAGCGCTTGTACTTGATTAAAGCTTTATAACTTGGAGCCTATCTTGTGTCCTCCTGTTGTTTTTGGATGCTTCGCTGTAGTTTTGCTGTGAACACAAGGACCTGCATACAAGTGGTTTTTATTGTTCTTGCTATATTTTTATCTACACAGAACTAAAGAAATCAGAAAGTCAGAACAGATGTTCTTAGTGCTTCACTATTGCAGTCCTGATTTGTGGGATTTCCTGCCCTTTTACTCTAGTACTGGGGCTGGCCAAGGGCTTCCACAGCAGGAAATCCCACCAGTCAGGACTGCAACAGTGAATATTCTCTAACATCTACATTTATAGTAAGTATACACAACTGTACTTTGTATCTCTCTCAAAAAATGGCTGGATCATCTAGTATCTAAAGTTACTTTGGTTAAATGAATAACTAATTGCATTTCTTGGATTTATCCACAGCAAGACATTTCTTTACCAAGACCACCTAAAGCCTACTCATCTAGATCCATGGCTACTTCATCTGTTTTTTGGTCAAGAACTTCTGTTGATATTTCCACAGCAGTCACATGGTCCAGTGCTCATAACTTTTGTTACTTGTTACAAATTGGACCTAATTTCCAGAAGCAGAGCTGCTTTAGCGCAGTGGTTTTCTGAAATATCCTTCCATGAGGGCCACCTAAGATTCACACAGCTGGGGACACTATCCCAGTCACTGAGGAAGAATGAAAAGGACATCAGATATGATAGTTATGTACTCACCATAACTAAGCATCTGGATTGTCCATTTTCATTGCTCCTGAACTCCCCCCATCTATATCTTCTGGACAAACCTATTGGATTTCATATTGGAACATATAGTTCTGGTTTTGAGCCCTAGTCTTTGAGCTATCCCTTTCTTTACCTATTTTATGGGGATCTTATGGCACCAAACTCGATCAAAGGTATTGAAGATAAACTGGGGCCTTATGGGTAGAGGGAGGAGCTACAGAGTTGGCTCCAAAGTCTGAAGTATGCGGCCAAGTTGGATCCAGGAATCGGATCCATAACCCATTCATTGAGGAAGAATGAAAGTGGACAAAGCAGATGCCTAATTATGGTGAGTACATAACTTTCATTTTAATTTAGCAGTTTTACATTGCTATTGGTATGGCAAGAAAACCTAACTGCTGTAAGTTAATAACATGATGATTGTCATATTGATCACTGCTGCAGTAGTCTAAGCTATATGGGTTCTGTTCTGCATAGGACCAACATCTGGGCAGCTTTCACAGTTTTGGGGCACCAGACCCTTCAAAGCTTTCCTGCTACTGAGAAGAGCTTTCTTCAGTGGGCTTTTGAGGATCAACGATCATCTAACACTGTTCCATTGATAGGCAGATAAGTTTTCTTTGGGGGGAAAAACCTTCCACATTACTTTTGAACTTGTTTAAATGAGAACCGCACCCAAAAACTAAAAAAAAACTTTGACTTTTAGCAAGTCTTGAACTTTTCTGCACTGCTAATGCTTCTGTATCAAAATGAATGGTTACTATTATTTTCTAATTTGTTATACCCCAAAATGATCTGAAGGAGGCTGCCATGGCTAGCATGATTCTGTTTTATAGTCAATGCCTTCACCTTTTTCGTGTCATGTTAGAGGAACAGAAAAAAATCCTTATGATGAGGGGGTCACCCACTGTGATTTTGTTCTCTCATCTGTTTACAAAAGTGCTGTTACTACCTACTTTTTACTGTCAGCAGCAATCTGCACTTGTAATTACTTTGCTTTTTCATTAGTTCCCATCTCTGTTGCAGCATATTCAGGAATGTTTGAATGACAGGCTTGAAAACGTAGCTGAGTTAATTATTGTTTTCAAAGTAACAACTGTAGTTCAGTGTTCATGTGTGAGAAATCTGACCCCTGTGATTAATAGGTGTTACTTGGGCTGAAATGATTTATATTGCATTCACAGTTTTAAGTATTGTAGCTAAAGTTAAAGTCTTTGATAATCTTCTTTCCCTAATTCCAGAAGAAGCATGCACTTTTACAAAAATTACACAGTAGAAAAAATGCAAAATTAAATACCGACAAAGTAAGAAGAGTAAGATGAACATACCTGCTTTCTTTCTTTGTGGCAGTGAGTTTTATTACAGGGAATGACATTTGCATTGGAAAACTAAGCTTGAAAGCCCTGACTTTGTTCAGACTCCAGGTTACACTGTCTGAGGTCTGTAACTAATAAAGCACATTTAAATGCCATTGTTTAAGAGACACTGTTTTCTTAATGGCTCATGTGACATCCTCCCTCTGGGCCAGTAATCAAGGAGACTTAATCCTCACCACTGACACTGGTGCGGGAAGTTCACTTGGAACAAAGATAGATACACACATTATTTCCAGATACAACTGTCTGCACTAAGCAAAATTTCCCATAAGAGCACACAGGGAACACACTGAGTCCAGGATATGGGTTTCTCTAACTCTATAGGCCCCCAGTAAGACTGCCTACTGGCACAACTGTAGAGTTGAGTCCTCAGCTGAGTGTCCAAGCCAAGTCCTCACCACTCTGTCTGTGAAACCAGTGCTCTGTGTCCCTGTTGCAAGCAGCTGATACTCACACTCTTTGAGACTTGATTTGCACACACACACACACACACACACACACACACACACACACACACACACACACACACACACACACACACACACACACACACACACACCTGGGAAAGGCTGGCACAGATGTACTCACTCTGCTACCCTTTGGTCAGACTATTAGGTAGTTACTGCCACCAGACACACGAAAGCCAGCTACTATTAAGGTTCTTATAAGGGTACCCAAGTATACTGAGTGAAATTAATATTAATACAAAGGGTAATGATGACCAAACAACTAGGCTTTCAGAAGTGGCCACAGTGTCACCAAATGAATGTAAGTACTCTCAAAGATTAAAACATTCTCTAAAAGACCAGTCACAATGAAAAGTTTAAATATATTTAGTAATAAGTAATAGAACATGAAAATACTAAATATCTATTTACAATAAACATCAGAGTTTCAGTCACAGGAAATATTAAAATAACACAGATGAATATATTCACACAGATACAGAAAAACAGTACTTAACTAATCTCACCATATTTTCCTGACTGGTCTAAAGAATTACTGTTCCCTGATTACTTACTAAAGCAAGGCAAGATGAAGTGGATGAGTGATCCTCCTATGTCAGGTTACAAAAAACAGACTGCTCTGAGACTTCAGTCTTGTCTAGTATTAGAACATCATTTCATTGCTGGATTACAGAATGACATCACATACATCTGGTCATCTGACTTCCAGTTCCCATACTACCCCTTTACTAAAAAACGAACCAGAAACTTGCATGTGTGTTACCATACACACACATATAGAGCTTTGCTTTCTGTTATAACATATGGAAGCCATAAAAATTCAACACTTCCACCCCTCCAGGGTAGTAATTAGTTCAATGCTAAGGACAGTACAGCAGGATTCCTAGTCCTTGTTTTCACAGACGTTTTGTCTGTGGCTGCAATCAGAACTGTAAGATACATTTTTTATGGCCTAAGTCAGGTAATTTAATTTCAGGATATTTTTCAAAAAGTTAGCCGAGTTTGAGCTAAACCTCTTTTCTTCCAGTATCCTCTGTTACAATATACACATTTAATCAGTTACAGTAGTATAGTCTAATATACTTGTATATTTCTTTTCTGTCCAATGGGGCACACTGTTGGTGCATTTTTAACACAAGCAGCTTTACAAATACATTTTTCAGCACAAGCATCTGTACAAATCAGTCTGATATACAAATGATATATAATTCTTTACAAAACTCCAGCTAGCTATGCTAGCACATGTTGCACATCCACTGCCCTACTTCTCCTGGCATAGCTGGCAATACCTCACATCATCACAGCTCTGGAGTTAGGATGAGTGACCTAACCTAATTACTTTGCTACTATAGTAGCTTGTGTGATGTAATAGATGAGCCAAATGCAGGAACAAAAGGCAAACATAGTTATTTATTTTTTTTTAGTGTTGGATCACAGGGAAGGAAAATCAGTTTTTGAAAAGATAAACTTGACTTTCGGGTGGAGTTAAGCTAGGAAGTACTTTCTTTGACTATGTCATGACTTAAGTGCTTTTAAATGAGAGTGAACTTTTTTGCTTTTGTGGTAAAAAGGTGTTTCCAACTAGTTTTTCTGTGGAGATGCTGTTTAAACACTTTCCCCAGCCCTAAAAAGTAAAATAAAAACTGCTTTTTTACTTTTTTATGTGGGGGGGGGGACATTACATTTTTGCTACTTTCCTGTTTTACCAACTGTTGCTAATAAGCTAGGAAGCAAGCACCTTTTTCAGCTTTACCATGGTACATATTACCGGTCATTTGGGTAAACCTTCTTCCAACCTCAAAAACGTTAACTAAACATTTGCCATCACCACAGGCTGGTAATTTGACACAGCTGCAGGTGGATGACTATGCTGTGGCCAAAGCTGGCTCCTCAGACCACTCATTCTTTGTTTCACATCCATATGGTGTTGTCCATATAGGCAATATGGGCTTCAGGTTAGCCACATCCTCTGAGACTATTAGAGTTCCCTCAGTGGACAAGGGAGAGCCACTCATGATGATGGGGCAAGAGGCAGTGAATGTGTCCCTGTTTAGCAAGAATGTTGTTCCCATCCCTGTAGAAGCTGTTGCTGCAATACTAAGTCTGTTTGCCAAAACTTTCCTGTCAAAAAGGAGAAAGAAAACTAAACATCTGATGTCTCTGTCATCCATTTCTCAACTGATGGTTCTTGGATCAGACAGGTTTGTCCTCAGCCACTTTGTCAGACTTTAGGCTCTGTAGCTTGAGCTCTTTCCCTTATCCATAATCCCCTTCCCAATTACCCCAAATCTCGTTTGTCTCTTCAGCATTTGGAAGTGCATCTTTCTCTTTTTTTCCCATATTTCTTCCTCCTTATCTTCTGATGAATTTTAGACCCTACCCTTCATATCGGTGTAGTGTCTATAGTTTTGTTGCCTGTATCGTTGTCAGAGAAACCAACTGGATTTAAAAAGTCCTTCTCATGTGAGCTTAAAATTCCAAACTCTGATAATCATTATAAGTGTGTTTACTGGCTGGACATTTGACTAATGAGTGGGACATTTGTGCTAGATTTAACCATAGGACTCTTGTGGAAAGGAAGAACAAACTGATTCTAAAGGGTCTCCTTCCTGCCTCTGGAGCTCTATTCTCTTTAAAAAAATCTTCAGGAGAGGCAACAGACAAAGGCAAAGAATCAAAGTATTCCTCTGATCACTGTCCTCATTCAACATCTTCTGGCTTGGCTCTGCCTGACAAAATCTCAAACCTCAGATCAGGCAACCTCTTCAGGTCTGACCCCGACAAAATTGAAATCCACTGATCTGACTACACTCTGATCCGACCCAAGCAAAGACCGTCACCTCAAGCCTCAGACAAGTTTTCTCCAGAGCCAGTGACATCAAGGATGCACTCCTCTTTTCTGCAGGACATTCCTTGAAGGGTATCCCATCCACCTTCAACATCCTCCTCCCTCAGATCATCTAGGTGCCTAGCAGAAGTGGAATGTTTATAGGATGATAGTTTTTCAGAACCCAGGTTCAATTTGGAGTTCTGGCTCCATCTCCCATCGGATCTATGAGCCTACCTCCTGTACATCCTCAGGCTTTGACTCCTTCTCTGATCCATCTTGTGGTTTCAGAGATTTCACACCTGAGACTTCTGAGTTTGTCTGTTTCAGATCTAAAGGCCTGGCCTTCTATGTCTCGGACTTTACCCCTAACTCAGACAGCTCTGATTTTGCCAGATCCAGAAGGGTCTAGGAGCTGTAGTGTCAGCACTAGATCTGGAGGGCTGGTTTCACTCAGATGTTCTTGGAGCCATCCCTTTCTGTCTGAGCCTTGGAGCTAGATAGCTTGGTTCCAGTCTTTGCAAGCTTGGAGCCTGTGGGATTGGGTTCCATCCTACACAGGCTTCTATGGATCCTGTGAAGCCAAGACTTGGTTCTCCCATGGCTTCAGCATTTGATGTAGTGGAAAGACCTTTCTCCACTTCAGTGGTATAAGACATCCTTGCCCCCGTCAGCTCCACCTCATCCTCAAATGTCTGCTGTGGATGCTGGGTCTATTCATCCTGTCCCATTGGGACAGCCAGTCTGGTCAAGCTTAGAAACTGTCCTCATGCAGGAATCTGCTGGCTCTTCCAAGTCCTCTTTGGAGCCTCCCACTGAAGAGCCCCCTCAAAAGCATACTTGTAAGAGGAGACGCTTAGACTGTCCACAGAGTTGTTAACAAAGGCACTGAATTTGATGATGGGGAAGATCCCCCCAGGTCACCCACTGAAGAAATCTCCTTCAATTAAATACTCACTTTTGAGACAATAAGGTAGCTTGGTTTTCTGATTCCCCCTTCCCAACAGGAATAAGTAGTGATGTCCTTCCATTCACTGGTTGCCGTATTCTTCACCTGTGGGATTCCCTTCCATGTGTAGCCTAATATACGGCCAGTATACCAAAACCTACTGTTGCTTTAAGGTACACCAAATGTCACACGTATGCTCCTTGCATAGCGTGGGGCATAAAGGTGATGTCCAGGCGTACCATCCTCAGAACTTTGCCACTAGTCTGAACACATCTCCTGATCATTAGTCTGAGCACATACATTGTTGTTACTGCCAGTGTGAATGCATCTTTTGCTCTCTGGTTTGAATGCCTGCACTTTGGTTGCTAGTTCTGAGTCATTACAGATAAGTATCCCACTGGAGTTTTGTTTTCCTTGGCTTTTTTGTTGCTTTGGGGGGTCAGTGTTATCCAGGACTGGTAAATGCCAGTGCAGGAGACAAATTCCCCATAAATACCACCATGATAAGTTTTTGTTTTGCCTAGGAGCTGCTCATGACCATATGATCTGTTTTATTTGTTAGACCTTTATACCGAAGACCCTGCATAATAAGCTTTCTTCCCTTGCTTTGTATCTTGAGAACCAGCATCTTAAGCTTCTTGCTAAAGATACAATGGAAGGAACTTCCCACCCCAAGGGTCAGCCAGAAGGTTAAAAACTAAGACCGGAATCTTCCACAGTCCAGCCTTTGCCAGGTGTTTCTCCTGAGGTCAGTGAGAACCAAGAGGCTCACCCAGCTTTGTTGTCAAATTCCCCTGCCACATTAAGGTTAGAAACGGGCAAGGATCCAGCTTGCAGCACATCCAAAAGGGCTTTGCAGGCACCCATTTCAGATGTTCAGGAACCACTGTTGATTATTTCCGAGGGGCCTAGAGATGTTCCACAGATTCTAGTTAGGGAAGAAATTCCTACTATGGTTATTGAATGTCGTCCTGGGTCAGAGCCTTCTAAGTTTTATAGGGTGGACATTCCTTTAAAAAAGAAACAAAAATAAACGAGTCCCTCCTACTCCTAGAGATTCACAGACTGAGTGGCAGGCCTTTACTGGGGGCTTATTTTAATATTGTAATGGCATTAAAACCTCCTCATAGGGGTTTTGTTCCAGCTTCCCCTTGGTCCTCTACTTCCCTAAAAGGCCCAGAGAACAGGATTCATCTGAGGAGGAGTCAGATTCTGATGAGGAATCCCTGGCTTACTCTACCCAGATTCCTTCTCCTTTTGACTGTGAATCAGAGGAGGAGGAAACTAATATTCTTGATACTCCTTTTGAAGAAATTTCCTTTGGGGGCACTATCTCTAGGATGATGGAATTGTTTAAATGGGATTGTGCTCAGGTCTCTGCCATCCATAAGAGGTACTATGAGTTGCTGCAGATGGAATCTCCAAAACCTTCTGCTATTCCTCCTCTTTTGGCTGCTTTGTTGGATACTTTTTCCAGTGCCTCTAAAGTTACTGAGTCTCTGTCTCTTGCTCTAAAGAAGTCTAATAGGTTTTCTAGGGTGTCTAAGGATTGTAACTTTTTGTATAAATTTCATGCTGCTGTCCCATCTGTGGTGTCTGTAGCCTCTGGCAAGCCCTCTCAATTGCTTCCTTTGTCCAAGTTACTACCTTCTGACAAAGTTAGCAGAACTATAGAAAGGCTGGGTAAGAATGTTTACACTTCAGCTACCCTAGCTTTAGGGCTATTAATTATGAGAACCATATGTCCAGATATGTGTTGGCTCTTCTTTCTCAGGCTTGTCAGCTTATTTCTGATCTTCCGGATTCTGAGGGTAAAACTGCTACTCTTTTCTTATTAGAGACTTCCTCTCAAATGGTTCATCATTCTACCAAATGTAGTTATGATGCAGCTGATGCCTTGTCTAGGGATTCTGATTTTGGTTCATTGATGAGGAGGTATTCTTGGCTTAGGCTTCAGCCTTTACCTGATGGTATTAAGGATAAGTTGATGGATGCTCCTCTTGATTATAAACTTTTGTTTGGGGAAGCAGTTGCTGGTTTAAGTCCCTTCAGGATATGAGGAAGGCCTTAGAGGATCTTAAAGATGTTTGTTTCTCCTATGCCTAAATTTCACAGAAACTACCCCAGTAAGACAGCCTTCGTTCGCAGGCAATCTTGCCGTCCTACTAAGGGCATAAAGGATGGCAAGCGGGCTCCTCCTGCTAAGGCCACTCAGACTTCAGGGATTCAGAAGCCTTCCTTTCCTGATAATCCAGGTGTTTTATAACTATCCATGTCTTCCCAGCCACATTCCTCTTTCTCTTTGCCTTTCTGTTCCTGTTTGGTTTCAGATTACTCATAATTCTTGGGTTCTGTCCATTATTCGCCAGGGGTATTTCATGGTGTGGGAATTCTACCTCCCCCCTTTTGTGGGCATTCCTCAGCCTCCTCTGGAACAACTTCCTTTTTTCCCCAGAGGTTCTTTTAAACCTTTTGACTCTCAAGTCCCAAAGGGGTAGGGTTTTTTCCAGAATGTTTCTAGTGCCCAGAAAAGAGGGTACTTGGAAAGTAATTCTAGACCTCTCTCATCTAAACACCTGTCTGAAGGTGCTGCCCTTTTGGACGCTGTTTCTTCAGAGTCTGTTTCCTCTTTTGCTCTCTCAGGCCTATATGGTGTCTGGATCTCAAGGATGCTTGTATCCATATTCTGATCCATCCTCTTTTCAGGCAGGTTTTGTGTTTCTCTGTTGCTTCTTGTAATTTTCAGTTCTCTGCTTTGCCTTTTGGCCTTTCTACTACCCCAAGGGTATTCACCAAATGCCTTGCTCCTGTGACTGCTCATTGCAGGCTTCAAGGGACCCAGATATTCCCTTACTTGGACGATCTGCTGATTCAGGCATCCTGTCAGAGATCCTTTTGCAAAATCTTCATTTTGCCGTTTCCCTTCTTCAGAGCCTGGGGTTCACAATAAACTTCAAAAAATCTTCTCTAACTCCTCAGGATCATGTCTTTCCGGGTTGCAGGATTCAGACAGTACCTATGTTGGCATCTCTGCCTCCTCCGAAGGCCTTAACTCTCAATCTGATGTTGTTAATCTTTTTTCCATTCATCACTGATGGGTTCAATTCTGAGCCTTCAGAACTGAGTCGGCCTTTTACCAAGCTCACACCAGCCAAAAACTCTCGAGCTAAGCTTCTACCCAGAATGTCCTTCTCCCTGTTACCCCAGATCTCGTTTGCCGTGTAGCCATAAAGCCGCATTTCAGCCACGCTCTCAGCTAAGTGGAAACTTATTTGATATTTTGTGTGAAAAACGTTTTGATATTTTCTCTCTTAGTGAGCGGTTAGTATTTCTAGTGTATTTTCTACTGTCAGACCTTGATCTTTTCTTCCTTGCTCTACCCGTTGGTAAACTTTCAAGTACCATTGTTGGTACGGCCTTCTCCCCTTACCCTTGTGGTATTCCTTCAGTACCATAGCTAGTATTTCTCTTTTCTTTCCTAGCCTTAGTGTTTTTTTTTCAGTAAGACATTTCTGTTCTATTTATCTATGTATATGTATATATATTTCAATATAGTGATAAGACTGTGTGGCTTTTTTTTAACTGTTTGACTTACTAGTACAGACTTGTTTCATTTTGTCCTTAAAGTATTTGCCTGTGGTGTCTCTGTCAAAATGTCAGATAAGAAAGGTACTTCAGGGTTTAAGTATTGTGCTTCATGTAATGGCAAGTTACCTAATAATGATTCTCACGATGATTGTGTATATTGTCTGGGGGTGCCTCATCTTTTGGTGCAACCTCCCTGTGACATTTGTCAGAGTTTCAGTCAACACACTCTGAATGAGCGCAAAAATAAACTGATACTGAAAGGGTTACTTAAGTCTCCCTTCTCAGAGGCCATTTCTGCGATGAAGGTCTCAACCCCTCCTACAAAAGACAAAAAGAGGTCCCACTCGGTTCCCTCCTCACCCCCGGGTGATCAAGGTAAGCCTGTGAAATCAAAGCTCCCTAAGTTGTCCTCAGAGCATAAATCTGCCTCTACGGCTCATTCCTTGTTGGCTCCGAGCATCTCGTAACCTACAATACCGATGTCAGCTTCGGCACCAATCCTGCCTCTGGCACTGACGATAGACCTCACTACGCCTACTGTGACTTCAGCACCTGTGGCTGCTATGGCTCAGGGCATGCCTTCAATACCTTCATCTGTTATGATATTGGAACCTACCACTTTGTCTCCGAGTGCCACTTCGACACCGAGCGTTTTTTCGAGCAAGTTGCATTTGACCTCATTAATCCCGGTCTCAAAACTTGAGACATCAGTGCCGGCAGACCTTGCACCACCAACTCCGATACCCCCCATCCTTAGATCCATTCCTGGGCCAGATGTATAGCCTGTTCATTGACTGACCTAACTCTCCATCCAACGTATCCACTAGATCCACCAGGAGCCTGTCAGAATACAATGTGGTGCATCTTGTGGACCAGCTGTTGGCAGCCAAGGAGATACCCACACTTTCTAAGACCCATCCACCTGCAGGACTTGGTTGGTTTCTCCATGGACTCCTTCTTACACTTCTCCTTCAACCATTCCGGTTCTGAAGCTTTCTGCTTCGACATCCTTCTCGGAACCCATCACTTCAGCACCTATAGTGGACCTCACTCAGGCTCCGGGTTCATCCTTTTGGTCCTCAGTTCCTGCAGAACCATTCCTTCCTCAATCTGGGGATTGGGGATTGGGGAGTTGTGGTGGCAGTCACAAAAAAGGACTTAGCTAAAGAAAGTCCCACTGTTCACCAGCCCAGCAGAGAGTCCTGGGAGGTGGACAGACTTGGAAAGTGAGTTTTTGCATCAGGGACCTTTGCTATATGGTCACTGAACTATTTGGCACATTTTATGAGGCTCCAGAGGGAATTGATCTCTGAAATCTCTGTGACACTCACAGGACAGGTGTCTGACAAGGTCAGGAACAAAGTGGCCTCACAGCTCGCAACCCTGGAATCGATCTCCAACTTGTCCATGAGGTTGCTATCATATGCGACCGAATGGGCAGCAGAGCAGCGGGTTTGAGCATTGTCATGAGGCATCATGCTTGGATGCACATTTGTGACCTTGTGGACTCCTTCAAGTCTTCCTTTTTGAATGCTCCCATCGAAGCATCGTCCCTTTTTGGCTCCAAGGTGAAGGACACGCTAGCCAGGTCTGCCGTAGGCTTACGGTTTTCCAGTCCTCAACATTCCTTCTCCGGGAATCAGAGGAGTGGGAAAATATGACACAAAAAAATCTCAGGGCCCTTTCCCAGTGCCACACGTGGTGGTGATACCCTCAGCGGCAGAAGGGGTAACAATTCTGGAAGATGCCCCTACAAAGGCAGAAGGGGTCCTCATAACCAAGGCTCCAGGGACTCCTTCTCTAGACAGCCTTACCAGTGCTCCTGAGGAGCAGCCTGATTGCTTACCTCTGGAAGCAGTTGGGGGTCATTTTTCTCTGCACCAAGCTGCCTGGCAATCTATTACCACTGATCGTTGGGTGCAGAGTATAATCACCAGAGGTTACACCATCCCCCTTTCTTGTTAACCAACTCTTCCAAAAAAGCTTCCTGACATTCCACTCAGTCAAAGGGAAGAAGCAGCTTCAGAGATAATAAAGCTGTCTCAAAAAAGAGTCATCCAACCAGTCCCTCTAGACCAATGCAGATCCGGATTCTACTCAAAATTATTTTTGGTGCCAAAAAAGACAAGAGACTGGACACCCATTTTGGATCTCAACAGCTTGACAAGTCTGTCACCCAAACTAAATTCTGGATGGTCACGGTTCAGTCCATTCTCCCTTTCTTAAGGGAAGGTGATTGGATGTGCCCGATAGATCTCCAGGATGCATATTACCACATCAAAATGGACAAATGCTCCAGGAGTCTGCTTTGCTTGTGGCTAGGGGCCAGTCATTATCAATTTTGTGCCCTGCCATTCGGTCTCTCTACAGCCCCCAAAGTGTTCACAAAGTGCATGACAGTGGTCACGGCTCATTTGAGACTACAAGGATTCCAGGTGTTTCCAAATTTGGATGACTGGCTCCTCGCCACCCCCAACAAGCATCTTCTGGTAATAGCACTGCATTATACACTCTCTCTGGCAAAAATTTTAGGAATAACAATACATTGGGAGAAATCAAACTTTACTACTGCACAACAAATAGAATTCATTGGAGCAGTTTTCAATACCCGGTCCTGTCTAGTGTCACTCCCAAATCACAGACTCCAGCGATTGAGGCTCCAGCTCCGGGTGATACTCTGTCAATCAAAAGTTTCAGGAAGTGAGGTTCTTTAGGCCCTAGGATCCATGGCAGCTTCAATTCCAATAGTTCTCCTAGCGAAGCTACACATGCGAATCCTGCAATGGCTCCTTCTTTGTCAGTGGTTCCCAAACTATCACCCCCTAAGTTACCAGATTCACATAACCAACTCCTGCAAGCAGGACCTTCTTTGGTGAATGAGGTCAGACGCAGAACTTTGGAGTCACCCATTCCAGTCCCCTCAGCCCAGGGCCATTATGACCACAGATGCTTCCCTGATTGGGTGGGGGGGGCATTTTCAGGGAAAGATAGTCCAAGGCACATGGTCCACCTCAAAGGCCCACCTGCATATCCATGTTCTAGAACTGAGAGTGATCCTGTTAGCATTGCAGGTTTTTCATCTGGTTGTCCCTTCTGGGACAATTGCAATTCAGTCAGACAACGTCAGTGGTCTGGTATATCAACAAGCAAGGAGGCACCAAGTTCTACCCCCTGTGTCAAGAGGCCATGAGAATTTGGCAGTGGGCGATAGCTTTCATTCACTTTCTGATAGAAATGCATATCCTGGGGAGCTCCAATGTAATTGCAGACAAACTGAGCAGATGCATCCTCCTGCCCCACGAGTGGTTCCTCAACCCCGAGATGGCGACAGAAATCTTCAGCCACTGTGGCCACCCTTGCTGCGATCTTTTTCGCCTCCCCATTGAAAAAGTGCAGCTATTTTGCCCTGTTTCCCCCAGAGGGAGAGTCCCCAAGGGACACTGGGATCCACGAATGACCCACAGTACTTCTTTACACTTATCCTCCCATTCCCCTGATTCCACACTTCCTAAAGAAAGCTCTTCAGTTGAGATGCAAGGTGATTCTCATTGCCCCGTTCTGGCCTCGACAAGTTTGGTTCCCCTTCCATCGGCCTCACCTAGTATCCCCGTCATGGATTCTGGACCCTCTTCCGGATCTAATTACTCACCCCCAAGGGTTTAGCCACCCAAATCTATCCAGTCTCAAGCTAATGGCTTGGTTTCTCCACTTCCGTTAGTTGCCAGGCAAGCTAATCTCAACTCACCTGTTCAGGACATCATTCTGGTCTCTCGTAAACCATCCACCAGAAGACTATATCAGGATAAATGGAAGATGTTCTCCATCTGGTCTAAGGATAACATGACCCATATTTGGCTCCAGTGACTGCAGTGCTGCAATACTTGACTAAGTGTTTTGATGATGGAACCTCTGCCTCTACCATATGAGTACAACTGGCAGCGATTTCTAATTTCCACAATGGTATAGATGGAACCTCTGTCATCTCCATATGTCTATGCAAAGTCTTTCTCAAGGGAACCTCTCATATCAGGCCTCCTGTCAGACAGCCTGTGGAACCATGGAACCTCACTTTAGTCCTTCAGTCTTTGACTCAAAATGCTTTGAACCCACAGCAAAGTGTGACCTAAAGTTCTTGTCCTGGAAATCTTTACTCTTAGTAGCCATCACGTCATCCAGATGGGTCAGGAAGCTGCAGGCATTGTGTATCAAAACGCCCTATCTGGTCTTCCATAAAGACAGAGTATCACTCCGGATGAACCCATCCTTCCTTCCCAAAGTTGTTTCTGATTTTTCCATTAACCAGACCATTGACCTACCAGTGTTCTTAACGAATTGTTCCAATAAAGTAGAGTACTGCCTACATGCCTTGGATGTACATAGGCAACTGAGATTCTTCCTAGACAGGACCAAACCTATCCGTCAGTCTGAACAGCTTTTCATCCTCTTTTCTAGTCCTAGAATGGAAAATTCTGTTTCCAAGGATACATTATCAAAATGGCTAAGGGACTGCATATGTTTTATCTATTCCCTCAGTAATGAACCTATGCCAAAGGTTAAAGCTCACTCCACTAGATCTAAGGCAATATCTGTAGCTTTCCATTCCAGGGCATCCATGGATGACATCTGTGCAGCAGCTACTTGGGCTAAGCCTCATACTTTTATCAGTCATTACAAATTGGACTTGGTCTCCAGTGGGAGAGCTGCCTTTGGCTCAGTGGTACTCAGGAATATTCTTCCATGGTCCTCATGGTAGCTTGGGATTCTGTCCCATCAGTGATAAATGGAAAGAAGATTAACAACATCAGATAAAGAAGTTATGTCTTACCATAATGTTCCATCTGTGTTGTTGATCTTCTTTCATTCATCACATCCCACCCTCCTTCCCCCACCAAAGGCTCCTGGGGGATGCTTTGGGTCCAAGTGGTGTCATAAGGTATTTGCGCAGAAATGGCCTCCGACTTTACTTCTCTATCTCTAGCAAACTCGATCTGCGGTAACAGGGAGAAGGGCATTCTGGGTAGAAGCTTAGCTCGAGAGTTTTTGGCTGACACGAGCTTGGTAAAAGGCCGACTCGGTTCCATGGGCTCAGAACCGAACCCATCAGTGATGAATGAAGGAAGATCAACAACACAGCTGGAACGTTATGGTAAGACATAACTTCTTGTTTCTTTCTTTCAAACTGTTCTTCCTCTGGCCTCCATTATGGCCAGGGAGTTTCTGAGAGCTCTGGGTTTCCCCCTGGCCAAACTCCACATGAGAAAGTTTCAGTGGTTTCTGAAGTTAGTGTAGCTTCAACATGCACATCCTCTAGACTTTGTAGTTCCTCTTCCTTGTTTCAGGAAGGACTTCACTGGTGGATCCAGCAGTTTTCTTTAAATCCAGGCTCCCTTTTCATCCCTCTCTTCCATCTCAAGAACTGTTCACAGATGCTTCAGATGTGGGATGGAGATTGGCTTTTGGCTCCCTAAAGGTGCAGGGGGTGTGATCATCTCTTCAGCAGAAGTAGCACATCAGTGTCGAAGAGATGAGAGCTCTTAATGCTGGCTGTTCAGGCTTCATAGGAATCATAGGAAGTTACTTGGCTAGTGGCCCTAAGGCCCTTACAAGCCTAGCCAAGAGTTTAGCCCATGTTTAGACAAGTCAGCACCCAGAGCCCCTGTCCAGCAGGGACACAGGTGGAATCCCAGGGGTGTATTTTCTGTTTCCCATCCAGTTATCCAGGTTGCACTTGAAAAGGGATAATGAGGTGCTCTGCTTGACATGGAGAGGGAGTCTATTCCACAGATGGGGGAGTGTCTGAGACACAAATCTGGCCCACCAACAAGTCCTATTGATGTCACAGAACAGGTTGAGGTCACATGTGTGGGTTACTTGGAGCTTGACTTGCAGATATGCAGCAGTCCCATCAAGGCGGGGGTCTGAAATTGCTTTGTATGCCAGACAGAGGTCACACCTGAGGAGTCTGTATGAAACTGAATAGAAGGACAGGGCTTTTAGCCTATCTGTGTAGGGTAGATGTTTGAGGCCCTGGATTCTTCTGGTGAGGAACCTCTGTGGTCTCTCCAGCTGCTGCATGTGTTTTGCGATGTACATGCCGAAGGGGGCATTGTACTCAATAATTGGCCTTATAAGGGAAGAATGCAGGGATGTTATGATGTCCTTGTCCCTGGATGAGATACTCTTACTTATGAGGTGCACCATGTAGAAAGCTTTCCATACAATGGAAACAACATAGTCGTCAAACGTCAGGTTGCTATCAACCTGGGTGCCCAAATCCCTCATGACTGATTGCGTGGTTAGGACGTTGTTATTAATGTGACAAAATGTGGGGACATCACTCTCTCCAAAGCGGATGATGATGCACTTTTTGGCATTCAGCTTGAGGCCATGTTTTTGGCACCAGTCATTTGTCTGGGTGAGACCCTCTTGGAGGACGTCCACATCACTTGGGTAACTGATGACTGCGCCCATCTTGCAGTCATCTGCAAACTTGGTTAGCCATAGCCCACTGGTTTTGGCCTGCATCCTCGTTTCTCTCCAGGGCCTCTGAAGGTATTCACAGACAATACCACAGTGATGTGGTATATCAACAAACAGGGAGGAACAGGATCTTACCTTCTTTGCCGGTTGACAATCCTGGTTTGGGATCTTGCTGTCAAGTATCAAGTGACTCTCTGGGAAGTTTTACATCCCTTCAGGTCAAAACATTGTAGCAGACATTGTCAGCAGGTCCTTAACTCAATCCCATGAATGGCTGCTTCAGAAGGATGTTTTTCTGGAGATTGTCCACCAGTGGGGAACTCCTCAAGTAGTTCTGTTTGCCACACCTCTGAGCAGTCAACGTCCAATGTTTTGTGCCAGAGTTTCCAGGTCCTCTGGTGTGGAAGGTGGACGCACTCTTTTTTCTTGGAAGAGGATGTTTCTTTATGCATTCCCTCCCATTCCTCTCATTCCAAAAGTCCTGTTCAAAATTCAACAGGATGCTCCCAAAATCTTGTTGGTTACTCCCTTATGGCAACGATAGCATTGGTTCCTTCTTCTGCTTCTAGCCAAGGGCAATCATCGCAAGTTACCTCACAGGGTGGATCTACTCACGAAAGACAAGGGATCTCTCATCCATCCCCACCTGTCCACTCTTCAACTGACACTGTCACTGATAGGACGTAATTCTTTATAGACACCTTTTTTCTGAGGATGTGCTGAGGGTCCTGCAGGAGGCCAGGAAGCCCACTACTAGGATATCCTACTTATCCAGATGGAAGAGGTTTTCTGTTTGGTGTCTGTCTCATAACCTGGACCCAATTACTTTGTATGTTCCTTTGGTTCTTTCTTATTTGTTTGAGTTGCTCAATGTGGGCTTGGCCTAGTCTTCTGTTAAGGGTTACTTAGCTATCTCTGCTTGTCTGCCTTTATCCCCTCCTTTAACTTCTAGATTTGAGGCTAAACAATTTCTTAAAGGCATCCTTCTATGAGACCTCCCAGGAAGCCTTTTCCTCCTCCCTGTGATCTTAATTTTGTTTTGGAGAAGTTGACTTAGGCTGCCTTTGAGCCTGCTGCTTCAGCTTCCTTGCAAGATTGTTCTTGGAAAACAGTTCTTTTGTTGGCTCTTACTTCTGCCAGACAGGTGTCTGAGCTTCAAGCTGTTATGGCTCGCCCTCCTTTTTTGGTATTTCATAAGGACAGGGTGTCCTTGTGTACTAATCCTTTTTTATTCCTCAGGTGGTTAATAAGTTGTCACTTAATCAGTCTATTTATTTGCCTACTTTTCCCCCTCTCTGCAATCTGCCAGTGAGAGGGTGCTGCATACTTTAGACAACTCATATTTTATTTGGATAAGACTAAGGCTATTAGGAAATCTGATCAGTTGTTTACTTCTTTTCATGCTAGATCCTTAGGATTAGCTGTATCCAAGAAACTGTTTCATAGTTTCATAGGTAGGTACTAGGCTATCGGCCCTGGGGCTTATACAAGCCCAGCCAAAAAGGTACCCTGGCTTTTGCCACCCAAGAAAATTATTTTCCTATGCCACTGTCGAGCAGAGCCACAGAGGTGATCCCTGGGGTGAATTTGCTATTTCCCATCCAATCATCAAGATTTTTCTTGAAGAGTGCTAATGAGGAGCTTTGTTTGATATAGATAGGTAGTCTGTTCCAGATTATGGGAAGTCTCTAGGACAGGAATCTATCCCTCCAGCATGTTCTGTTTATTGTGATGACAAGGGTTAGGTCCCTAGAGCGTGTAGCTCTGAGGGATTGGGATTTCCTTAAGTGGAGCATGTCCAACAGCTCTGGGTTTGACATAGCTTTGTATGTTAGGCAGAGATCACCTCTGAGTAGGCGATATGCAATGGAGTAAAGCTGGAGTTTTCTGAGATGGTCTGTTTGAGGCCGGTAATCCTCTTTGTGAGGTATTTCTGCGGCCTTTCCAGTTGTTGTAGATGTCTTGTGAGGTACGTATCAAAAGGGGCATTGTACTCTATGATAAGTCTAATGAGTGATGAGTAGAGGGGAACAATGACCTCTTTTTTTTCTGGATGAGTAACCTTTTGTGATGAGGTGTGCCACGTAGAAGGATTTCCTGACTACTGTGGCATGGCGATGTGATTATCAAAGGAGAGACTACTGCCTACCTGTGTCAAAAGGGCTCTTATCACACTTTCGGTGTTAAGTATACTGCCGCTTATGTTGTAGTTCATGGGTACAGAGTTTTTACCAAAGGGGATGACAATGCACTTTTTGGCATTGAGCTTGAGGCCATGGCTTTGACACCAGGCATCTGTCTCAGTGAGGCCCTTTTGTAGGATGTCCACATCATTAGAAGTTTCGATTATGGCTCCTAGTTTGCAGTCATCTGCAAACTTCATTAGCCAAAGACCTTCTGTGTTAGCCTGTACTTCAGAGAAGTAGATACCAAACAGGAGAGGACTCAGAACTGAACCCTGTGGTACTCCACTTGTCACTGGTCTGAAGTCAGATTTGGAGTCTGCTACTTTCACAGTGTGGGTTCTGTCAGTGAGCCAGTTGGCAACCCATCTTGTGACATAGGTATTTATACCTAGTTTAGTGAGTTTATCTATAATTCCAGAGTGGGGGATGGTGTTGAAAGCCTTGGCAAGATCTAGATAGGCTGTGTGAACCACCTAACCCTCGTCAATGGCTTTGGTGACTGCTTCAAAGAAGTCTATCAGGTTTAGAAGACATTATCTGCCTTTTACAAACCTGAACTGGGTGGGGTCCAGAGTTTGGAGATTACCAATGTCTTTGTTTATAAATTCCATGATGATACGTTCCATGGCCTTGCAGACCAGGCTCATCATGCTAATGGGGCGGTAGTTTCCAGGGTCCGTGATGGCTCTCCCCTTGTGGAGTGGGATAACCGTTGCTGTGCACCATTCAGCGGGCACAAAGCCTGAGACATGGTACTTAGGTGGGGTGCCAGTTCATTCTGTAGTTCGTATAGAACGCAGCCTGGAATGTTATCTGGTCACACGGATGCTGTGTTCTTGGCTTTGGAGAGTGTGGTGTTTACCTGTGCAGCCGTGATTACAGGAACTTTGCATTCTTCCGGTATAGAGATGGACTCTTTAGGGGGTGAGAGGGGGGGGGGTAAAGTTAGCATTGAACCTATCTGCCAGGATGTTGGCAATATCAGTTGGGTCTGTATATTTAGTGCCATTGTGCTGTAACTCAGAGCAGATCTGAGTGTTGCCATTGAGATTCTTGACATAGCTATAGAATGTTTTGTGGTTGTCTTTAGAATAAGTGGCGATTTTGTTTTCGTAACTAGCTTTGGAGGATTTTATCAGGGATTGCAGCTTCTTACTGAGGCTGACCAGGGAGCTCCTCCACTCATGGGATTTTACTCTCTTTTGCAACAGTTTCTTCTTTCTGTTGTACAGTTTGTTTATGGCAGGGGGCCACCAGATTGGCTTCCTTTTTTGGAGGATAGCGTCTTGGTTCTGTTTGGGATAGCATGATCCATGTACTCATGTAAGTGCTTATAAAGTGCAATTTCTTCTTGGATTTCAAAGGCTATTTCTTTTTGTTATACTTTTCTTGGTAACAGCCTTCCTTTTTCTGTAAAGGCTCATTCTACTAGAGCTGTGGCTTCTTCTGGTGCTTTTTTCAAGAGGTTGGATACTAATTCTATTTTTGAAGCAGCTACCTGGACTTCTGTGCATACTTTTACCAAGCACTACAATTAGATGGTGTCTCCAGAGCTAGAGCTGCTTTTGCCAGGGCCATTCTTCATGGCTTCTTAGAGGGCTGTACTGATCCTTCCTCTTCCCAAGTTTCTTCTTGAGCTTTGGCACTCTCCCATAGGTGGACAATACTGCAACCAGTGAATGAAAGGACACAGTACAGTTGTACAAAATCTTACCATAACAGTAGATGTCCTTCACTGTTGCAGTGTTCACTCCCTCCCTCCTTCCCCCTAGTTCTTTTCCTTCCTGGATGCACTGGTTTCCTCCTGGGTTTCCTTAGATTGGTGTTCCTACTGAAGCAATCATTTATCTGGATGGTACATCCAGATGTCACCTTTATGCACTATGCTATGCGAGGGGCATATGTGTGACATTCAGAGTACCTTAAAGCAACAGTAGGAAGGGAATCCCATAGGTGAAGTGTACTGCAACAGTGAAGGAAAGGACATCTACTGTTATGGTAAGATTTTGCACAACTGTACTTTCAAGGTTTTTTAGAGCCAGCTCAGCTACAACTTGGTTAGTGCCCCCTGCAGATGAGATGGCAGATCTCTTCCACAGACTTGGAAGGATCTGGATGTCACAGAGCTTATCCTCAAATGCCCAGAAAAATACCTTGTTGAACTCAAAGATTTGTCTCATTGGAACAAGGGTCCCCCATTGGATGGATGCTATGGTGACTGCAGCAGCCACCAAGAAAGTGCTTGCAGAACAGAGGGTTTCTGTCCATCCCTCTAACAGAGAGGCCAGGGTGCTGGACATATTTGGGAATTGAGTCTCCCCTTCAGTGTCCTTTGCCCACAGGTCACTGAATTACCTGGCACATGTTACAAGATTTCAGAGAGAATTGAACAATTTTCCAATACAATCACAAGGTCCATGTCTCCAGAGGACAAGAAAACGGTATCTTTCCAGCTGGCCACCCTCCAGTCCCTATCTAATGCTTCCATGAGATTGATTTCTAATGCCTCGGAAGAGATTCCCAAGCTGCAGATTCAGGAGTAGCTATTAGAAGGCATACCTGGATGCTCCTTTGATTTTGTGGAGCCCTTCAAGTCTTCTTTCATCAGTGCCCCTTTTGATGGATCCACCTTGTTTGGACATAAGGAGAAATAGACTCATTAGATGTGAACAAGATGGGAAGAAATTATCTGCCATGAGAATTTGTTTACTTACTGACATTTGATTACCGGGAAAGTCTAACTGGATAGAAGCCCATTTTCAGTGAAGGCACAGGAAGAAAAGCTCTTCTACCCCTCAGAGGACCTTCTGTCATAACCAGAAAAGTGGCAGAATGATGTGGTTCAGAAAGATGCAAGGTTCTTCCCAGGACTGCTATGGGGAAAGAGCTCCTTGTGGCAGAGAGGAACTCAAATGTAGGGCGATGCCTAGTGGCAGAGGTGACCTGCAACATCAGAACTACAGAGGTTCCTTCTCTGAGAAGCCATTTCAGCATCCCTGAAGGGTTGTCTGACTGCTGCACTGTGGACGCAGTCGAGGGGACTGCACATATTTCTACACCCAGAAGCCTGGATAGTCATTACCAAAGATACTGGGTCTATGACAATTAAACAAACTCTTGAAATGTCAAACGTCACGTGGTTGAGACCATATGATCGACATTTCAAGTGTTTGAAGATTGACTTTAACGGTGCCATACAATGCAGAATGGGAGAATTTCCCTTTTCTGCACTGAAGTGCAGCCTCAGAGTTGGTATATTTAAGTAGGGGGGTGTGGGGGCCACAAGGGGGCTTGCCCCCCCTGCTCGCACCATTAAGGCATGTTTTTCTTTTTTTTTTTTCTTTCTTTTTTTTTTTTTTTTTTTATATATTCGAACATTCAAATATCGACCAAATGGTTTTGATCATATGGTATTCGACATTTTGACTGTTCAAATATATAACATAGACCCAATATACTCTGGCATAAAGTATAATATCCAGAGGTTATTGCATACCATTTTCACCTTTTACCCCTAAAATACAACAAAAGAATTGTTGACATTCTACCCAGGTAGAGCAAAGCAGCAGCCATAGAAATAGAAAAGCAGTTGAGAAGGAGTCATCCAACAGGTCCCCCAGACCAACAAGGATTCAGAACATACTTAAAATTATTTTTAATGGCAAAGAAGACAAGTTACCTAAGACCAATTTTGGATTTTGGCAGGCTGAATCAATTTATAAAGCATTTGAAATTCCAGATGGTCATGGTTCAGTACATCCTGCCACTGTTGTGGAAGGACTATTCTATGTGCTCCTTAGATCTCCATGATGCATACTATCATATCAAGATACACAGGTGCTCCAGGAGATATCAGTGTTTTTGGCTGGGAACCAGTTACTATCAGTTCAGAACCCTGCCCTTTGGTGTCAATACAGCCCCCAGGGTGTTCAAGTGCATGGCAGTGGTTGTGACTCACCTGAGACTGCATGGATTCTGGGTGTTATCTAGATGACTTGCTCCTTTCTGCTTCCACCAAACCTCAACTGATTCAAATCAGGGACTACTTGCTCCATCTGTGTTTTTGACTAGGCATTACAATAAACTACACCAAATCTCAACTCTCTCCTACTCAAACTCTGAAGTTCATTGGTGCCCATCTAGATATAGTGACTCAGGTCACAAGTTTGCCACAGACAAGACTAGACACTTTACAAAATCAAGCCTCGCACACCCTTTCTTTTCATTTCCTTCCAGCCAGACTAGTGTTACAGCTCCTCAGATCAGTGGCAGCTTCAGTAGTTTTGGTACCCTTAACATGTTTTCACATGAAGGTTCTACAGTTGACCTTGGCTGTACAGTGGTCAGGAAGATGCCATCCTCTGATGTCACCCATTCATATTACAAATACTTGAAAGCAAGACATAGCATGATGGATTCTCGCAGAAGTTTGTCAGCTGCTCTTTCATTCTTCCTTCACCCAAGGCCACAGTGACGACAGATGCCTCCCAACTTGGGGGTGGGGGTGCATTACTTAGGAAGGATAGTCCAATGCATGTGGTCCCAGTTAGAGGCCAATCTCCACATTAATATCCTAGAAGTGAGAGCAGTCCTATTAGCTTTGCAGGCTTTTCAAGATGTTCTCCCTGTGGGGAAGTTTGCTATTCAGATGGATATATCGGTAGTCTTGGTATATCAACAAACGGAGGAATTTGTCCCAATCCCATTTGTCAAGAGATGAATGTGTGGCAGTAGGTGATCTCTTCCAGCTGCATTTCCCCTGCAAATGCATTACCAATGTGCTAGTAGATAAACTGAGCAAGTCCATTTTACTCTCTCACAAGTGGTCTCTCAATCCATGGCTAAAATATTTTGCCAGTGGGGCTAACCATGTTGCGACCTCTTTGCCTGTCCCATCAATAACAAGTGCAGACAATACTTTGCCCAGAGGTGCAGTCACCAAGAGGCTGACTCATGAATGGCCCCCAGTCTGCTATATGCCTTTCCACCATTCCCTTCCTCCAGAAAGCATTGCAGCGGAAGTGCAAGTTAATCCTCAGTGCACCATTCTGGCCTTGCCAAGTGTGGTTCTACTTCCTGTAGCCTCATGTAGTTCACCATCCCTGGGTGCTGGATCCTTTTCAGAACCTTTTGTCTTACCCAGACACTCAGTCCCTCAAATTGACTGCATGGTTTCTCCACTTCCGGTAATGGCTAGAAACTCTAGCCTTTCTTCCCCAGTTCTTCACATTCTTACACCATCCCAAAAAGTTTCTACTAGGAAAATTTATAAAAACAAGATTGGAAAAGGTTTCCTATTTGGGCCCTTCAGAGAGAGATACCTTTTCAACACCTATTTCAGCTATTCTTGACTTTCTCACTTTCATTTTCAATAATGGAGCTTGTTATTTCGCAAAGTACAACTTACTGCCATTAGACAAAAAACACTTCTCTAGCTTCCTTGAAATTGTGTAAGGCCATTCATAAGGGTACTTTGCTACTCTTGTCCACTAAGGACCCCATTCCTCCACGGGATATAACGGTTATCCTTCAAGCTTTGACTCAACCTCCCCTTGTGCCTTCAGCCAAGGCAAAATTAAAGTTTTTGCCTTGGAAAACTCTTGGTCCCCATGACATCTGCTAGACTGGTATCAGAGCTCCAGGAGATTTCTTACCAGCCACCTTACCTGATTTTTCATAAGGACAGAGTATCCCTTTGGACTAACTCTTCCTTCCTACCTAAAGTGGTGTCCGAAACAAATCTTAACCAGTCTGTTAACCTACCAGTCTTTCCAAATTTTTCCAACAAGGGAGAATACATGCAACAGTTGTTGGATGTTTATAGATAATTTATATTCCATATTCACAGAACTAAAGATTCAAGAAAATTGGAACGGTTTGTTTCCTTTTTCAAGGCTAAGTTGAGCAAAGCCGTATCCACAGTAACCTTAGCTAGATGGCTCACTGATCCCATTGTTTTTTCTAGATGAGTAAAAGATTACCATTGCCCAAATAACCTAAGGTACACTCCACCAGATCTATGGCCACATCATCTGCTTTTTGGTCCAGAGCTTCTATAGATCACTTTTGTGTAGCTGCTGTATGGTCCATCGCCTTACAAATTGTGGCTTCGCTGTCCTCCATAATATACTTCCTTGAAGACCACCCAGGGTTACATCATATTTTAAAGTTATGTACCCACCATAACTCTGCTTATTTTCTTCCTTCGTCAACTTCTCACTCTCCAACCCCCTTCCTATTTGATCGTCTCCTTGTACATCCTGAGGGTTTTTCCTCTGTCAGTTTTGCTACTTGAGCAGTAAGGCTGCTGACGCTCCTTCTATTGCTCTATCATTGGAGCTCAGTTTTACCTCAGAGAAGGATAATGGTTGATACTTTGTCACATACTGGTTAGCTGAATGGAAGGCAACGTCAGAGGTAACTGATGAGAAAGGGATTATGGATAAGGGGAGGAGCTTGAGCTACGGAGTCTAAAGTCTAATGAAGTGACCGAGGATGGATCCAACTTCTGGTCAGAGACCCATCAGCTGAGGAAAGGCAAAAATAGACAACACAGATGCAGTTATGGTGAGTAAATAACTTTAATATTTAGCTTCTCTTGTGTTCTGGACAGGAGTAATTTATCAGGCTTGGCTTGGGGTCTTGTGCAGGCTACTAACCCTTCTTAAAAAAGACCCCCTTTTCTCTGTAGAGGTTCAAAATTTGGAATCTGTATGGGAATGTGAGGGGACAGATACAGTCTTCTCTCAAGTTTCTGATTCAGATTGAGAAGAGAGTCGTATCTGAGCTTCTCTGTGAGGGAATCATTTTTATGAGTATATTTCCAGAATGAAATGTTTTTTTAATGGGGAAAATACTGAGATTTCTCAGTCCCTTAAAGGTTGTCATTATTTGGTACAACTGGCTTTTCCAGAACCCTCAGCCATACCCTGGTGCAGTTGGCATTGGAACATGTTTGTCACAGCCTATGGTTTCTCTGACAGCCACCCTGCTGCCCCTAAGAAAACAGAATGTACAAAGTTTCTGTGTCTTTCAAGCTTTTATAGACTAATCTCAGACCTGACTCAACAGCTATAGCTTCAGTTAACCAAGCATTTTGTTAATTATCTCCTGACAACGATGGTAAAGCTATTGAAAGTGTGTGCTTCTACAATTTTGATTTTTAGAATTCTGAATTGTCAGGCTCATATGTTAAAGTTTATACTAGTTATGAAAGTATGAATAATGTTTTGGCTGCAGTTTCCTCTTGTGAGGAAAACTCTGCTTTCTATAGTTTAGTTTATTCTATTTCTCAGGTCACTTTTCATTATTTGAAGTATTTTTGTGACTCTGTAGATAACTGCATTCGGGGGATGTTACCACCAGTATGGTTTTGAAGAAGTTTGATTGCCTACACTTGCAGAACATCCCAGATGTCAAAATTATGAATTCTCCTTTGGATTGAGAGAGTTATTGGACCCTCTGCTTGAAGAGGTTATCAAAATGTGTGATGAAGGATCTAAGCTTATTCAGGGATCTCTCAGATTTTTCATCTCTCATTCATTAAAGTTTCCAGGCAATTTTATGCTCCCTCATCCAGTTTATGTAAGGAACAAAATACAGTCTCAGCAGAATGCTGGTAACCAGACATTTAAAAAGGAATGACAGGAACATCGCATCACCCCCGAACAAAGATGAACCTGTCTCTCCAGCATGTTCTGTTGATTGTGGTACTGAGGTTGAGGTCTCTGGAGCGTGTGGTGTGGAAAGATTGGGATTTCTTTAGATGTAGCATTTCTAACAGAGCTGGGTCACACATGGCTCTGTATGTCAAGCATATATTGCCTCTTAGTAGATGATATGAGACAGAGAATAGCTGGATTTTTTTGAGTCTGTCCATGTAAGACATGTGTTTAAGGCCTAGTATCCTCTTTGTGAGGTATTTTTATGGCCTTTCCAGCTGTTGCATGTGTCTAGTTAGGTACATACCAAATGGGGCATTATACTCGATGATTGACCTAATGAGGAAGACTAGAGAGAGATGATGACCTCTTTCTTCCTGGATGCAAAACCTTTGGTAATGAGATGTGCCACATAGAAGGACTTTCTGACCACAGTGGCAATGTGATGGTCAAAGGAGAGGTTGCTGTCAACCTGTGTCCCCGATCTCTTATAACACCTTCAGTGTTCAGTGGGCTCTCATTGATGTGGTAATTAGTGGGACCTTTTTCCCAAAGGGGATGATGATGCATTTTTTGGCATTAAGCTTAAGGCCATGGTTTTGACACCAGTCACTGGTCTCAGTGAGGCGTTTCTGTAGGATGTCTACATCACTTGGTGAGTTAATAATGGCTCCCAGCTTGTAGTTGTCTGCAAACATGGTCAGCCAGAATCCCTCTATGTTGGCCTGGACTTCTGAGAAGTAGATGCCAAACAGGAGAGGACCCAGAACTGATCCCTGTGGGACTCCATTCATGATTGGTCAGCAGTATGACTTGGAGACTGCTACTTTCACACTGTGGGTTCTATCTGTGAGCCAAATTGCAACCCACCTAGTGATATAGGGGTTGATGCCTAGTTTGGTGAATTTATCTATAATTCTTAAGTGGAGAATGGTATGAAAGGCCTTGGCCAGATTGAGGTAGGCTGCATGAACTGCCTTGCCCTCATCCACAGCTCTGGTGTCTGACTAAAAGAAGTCGACTGGGTTGAGCAGGCATGATCTACCTTTCACAAAACCGAATTGCATGGGATCTAGAGTTTGGAGATTCCCTATATCCTTGTTATTTAGGTCCATGATGATGCGCTCCATACCTTACATATCAGACTCGTGAGGCTAATGGGGTGATAATACCCAGGGTCTGTAGTCACTCCCCCTTTATGGAGATGGATGACTGTAGCCATGTGCCATTCGGTAGGGCCAAAACCTGAGATGAAGCTGTGATTGAACAGGGCACACATATGTAGTGCCAGTTCATTTTGTAGTTCATGTAGAACACATCCAGGGATATTGTTGGGTCCCATGGAAGCTGTATTCTTGGCCTTGAAAAATGCAGCTTTAACCTGTGCTGCAGTAATGCTGGGTGCCTGGCATTCCTCCAGTATTGTGATTGATCCTTCAGAGGAGAGAGAGGAGTAAAGCTGGCACTGAATCTGTTATGGTATGTTGGCAATATCTGTTAGCTCAGTATAGGAGGTACCATTGTGCAGTAACTCAGAGCAAACCTGGGTATTGCTGTGGAGATTCTTGATATAACTATAGAAGGCTTTGTGGTTGTTTTAGTGTCTGCCGCAATTCTGATTTCATAGCTGGATTTAGAGGTTTTGATGAAGGATTTCAACTTTTTGTTGAAGCTAATAAGGGAGTTTTTCCAGTCTTGGGACTTCACCTTTTTCTGCAACAATTTCTTCCTTCTGTTGTAGAGTTTATTAATGGCCACCAGATTGGCTTCCTGTTTTTGGAGGAGAGCATCTTGGTTCTGTTGGGTATGGCTAGTTCCATGCATTTATGTACGTGTTCATACAGTGCATTGGTGTATGATTTAGCAGTCATGCATCTATTTTCCATTGACATGGGAGCCATGAAGTGAGCCACCTCTGTTTTTAGGATTCCAAAGTCAGCTTTGGAAAAGTTTTTCATGGTGGTTACCTTTCCGGGAGGTGTGTGTGAGATGTGGATTTCTATGGTGATTAGTTTGTGGTCGGATCTAACCAGGGAGGAATTGACTATTGGTGTAGAGCAATGGTTGCCCATGTTAGTAATAACCAGGTTAAGGATGTTGCTTCCTCTAGTGGGGGTAAGAATGAGCTGGTCCAGACATTGGAATTGATGAATTCCAGGAAGCGTTTGGCTACTATATTGGTGCATGAGTAGTTTTCCCAGTTGATGGAGGAGTAGTTGAAGTCACCTAGTATGAGAATGTTGGGTTGGACCCTAATAGTTTCCAGGGTGCTTAGGAATGTGGAGTGAGAGTCTTGGGACATGGTTGGGGACCTGTAGCAGGCTATGACCTGAATCACCATCTTACCCAGTGTTAGTTGTACCTGAAGTATCTCAGATGCGTTATGCTGGGCTACTAGTCTGGAGGTGTGCATATCCTTTATGAATATAGAGACACCACCACATTTGGAGCTTCAGTCCATGCTCTGGGGCTGAAAGGTGTGGAATAAGTTATAGCTTGGTAGTCTAGGGGTGCTTTCTGCTGCTTTAAACCAGGTCTCTGTTACAACACAAATGTCGGTGTTCTGCATTTTGATGAGTGCTTCAAGCGAGTGCATCTTGAGATTTAGACTTCTAGGGTTGAGCAGCATGACCCTCAGATTGCATTTATTTATAGCTGTTATGATGGTAAATTGGTCTTTGGAACATCGCCTAAAAAGGCACTATAAGGGTGGCAAGAGTCTTAGCCAGTGTCCAGAAACCCAGGGGTGACAGATGCAGGCCATCTCTGGCAAAGATTTGAGGCCTGTCAGTCATGTCAACCCAAGCAGACAGCTACTAGATCCCCTTAGAATGACATCAGAAACTTAGACAATTGTTAAGTCAACCATTTTCTGCTTGTACTGCAGTATCATTCTGGTGACTGTAGGATGCTGCTCAGGGCTAGGGTCATACCTGCCTGGGCCACATAGTCTGAGAGCTCCTCCATGTCTCTTTTCATGTAGTCCATGGAGGTGCATCTCAGGTCATTCACACCCACATGGACAGTGACAGAGTCATACTTGTTATTGTTGTGGAGTGACTGGAGTGCATGTGTTATGTCCAAGAAACAGGTGTAGAACAGCTAGATGTACTGGTAAACCAACACAAAATTAAATCCAGTAACAAAAGGATGGTCATGTTGTGCCTTTTGTTACTGCATGTGTTATGTTTTGGATTCTGGCACCTGATAGCTGACTGTTAACTTCTCCTTATTCAACCTAGTGAGTGGGACATCAGTGTTCCTCATTATCGAGTCACCTATGATTAGTGTATTGGGCAAGCTGTTTTGCCTTAGGGGCTTACATTGAGGGGTATACCGTGTAGGTGAGCTATGTGTCTTGTGGTTTGTGCTGAGTTGCGGTGGTCGAGTGCGTTTCTGCCTTGGAGGTCTCTGCTGTTTGGGTAGATTTCTATTGAGAGCCTCTGTGAAGGTGGGTGTGTGGTTTGTGTTTTTATGTGAGAGCTGTGATGGGGGGTGTTCTGAAGGGCTATATGTTGCATGTGCTGTGGTGCAGGTGGTGACCTTCTTCTCTTGACCAGCTATTCCAGTCTTGGCTTGAGAGTGTATGGTTTCCAATTTGGATATATAAGTGCATCTCTCACAAGTCTGAGTGTTGGGAGGTAAGAGGAGAAGGCTGTCTGTGTACATGAGACAGTTGCTACACTGCCTCAGAATGCCCAAGTTCACCAGGTTAATAGTAGAAAGCACAGGGAACTGACCTTTAGACATTCCAGGAGGGATGGTCATTATTACTAAGTACTGGAGCTGTTTCCTTATATATATTCCTTTTACAGAAAAATGTCCCTAAAGGTTTCTGAGTCTATACAGAGCACTGCCAAACACTTGAGGGGAAACTAATATGTAGACCCTGAAAATTTAAGGATGAAGTATTTAGGCAGATATTCTGAAGTTAGAAAGAAATCAAGCAGTACTCACTGAAAAAATAAAGAATTAGCTTGTCAAGAATGATGAAAAGAGGGAAGACGCATGAATGGCTACTACTAATGCTGGTCTCAGCGCAGCTTCACTCTGTTGGGATACAATACTCCTTTGTTTCTTCTCTCACCAGAAGCAAAATGTTAGCATCGATCCCTCTCTCAGGAGGTAATAGAACCGGATGTCTTTTCATATCACTGTTGCAGTATTCCTTACTTCTGGGATTCCCTGCCTAGGGCAGCCAACGTCTTGCCAGTATACCAAAGCCTAAGGTTGCTTTAAGGTATGCCATATGTCACATGTATGCTCCTCACATAATGTAGGGCATAAAGGTAACATCCGAGCATGCCATCCTCAGAACTTCTTTGCCATCAGTCCAAATGCCATCTCTCGATCATTGACCTGAATACCTATGTTCTGTTGCTGGTTTCAGAACTCTTGCAGATAAGTGCCCCACTGGGTTTTTTTTTTCTTGTCTTTTGGTTGCCTATGGAGTTTCATGTCATCCAAGAAGGGGAAATGTTGGTGTGGGAGACAGATTCCCCATAAGACTGCTAAGAACAATGTTTGTTTTGTCTAGGTGCCTGTTATGACCATACGTCCTGTTCCATATACCAAAAAACCTAACTCTGCATAGTAGGCTTTCTTCCTTTAGGATTGTATCTGGAGAATCAGTGACTTAAGCTTCTTGCTAAAGATACTGTGGAAGGAACTTCCTGCCCTAAGGGTCACCTGTCAGGGAAGAAGAAGGTTAAGAAACCTAGACCAGAATATTCTGTTGTTCAGCCTCTGCTAGACATTTCTCCTGAGATAAGTGAATGCCTAGTAGTTCAGCTGGCTTTGTTGTCAGAGTGCTCTGCCATGACAAGGTTGGAGGCTGGTGGGGATCTGGAACCACATTCCAAGAGCCTAGGGGTGTTCCTCATATTTTAGCCAGGGAAGAAGTCCCTTCTACTGCTGTTGAATGCTGTCCTGGGTCAGAGTCTTCCAGGTTTTACAGGGCATACGTCCCATTAAAGAAAAAAAAAAACTAAACGTTTCTTCTGCTCCTAGGAATCCACAGAGTGAGAGGCAGGCCTTCATTCAGGATATGTTTAATGCTTTGATGGCATTGAAACCTCCTCAGGAGGTTTCTGTTCCAGCTCCCCTTTGGTCCTCTACTCCCCTTAAAAGGTCCAGAGAACAAGATTCATCTGAGGAGGAGTCAGATTCTGATGAGGAATTCCTGGCTTACTCTACCTAGATTCCTTCTCCTTTGGACTGTGGGTCAAATGAAGAGGAATCTACCCGTCTTGATACTCCTTTTGAAGTGATTTCTTTTGGGTCACAATCTCCAGGTTGATGGAATTTTTTTAAATGGGATTGTGCTCCGGTCTCTGAGATCCATAAGAGGTACTATGAGTTATTACAGATGGAATCTTCTAAACTTTCTGCTATTCCTCCTGTTTTGACTGCTTTGCTGGATGCATTTTCAAGTGCTTGATTCTCAGTCCCTGACTCCCAAGAAACTTGATAGGTTTTATAGGGTGACAGAGGACTGCAACTTTTTCTACAAGTGTCCTGCTGTTGACCACTCATTGGTGTCTGCAGCCTCTGGTAAGCTCTGTCAGTTGCTTCCTTCGCCCAAGTTGTTGCCTTCTGTTAAAGACAGCAGAACCATGGAAAGGTTAGGTAAAAAGATTTACACCTCGGCTACCCTGGCTTTTAGTGCTATTAATTATCAGACCCATATGTTCCAGGTATGTGTTGGTTCTCCTATCTCAGGCTTGTCAGGTTATTTCTGATCTTTCAGACTCTGTGGGTAAAACTTCTGCTGTTTCCCTGTTAGGGACTTCCACACAGGTGATTCCATCAAGTGTAGTTATGATGCAGTAGATGCTTCTTCTAGGGCTGCTGCTTTTGGGTCAGTAATGAGGATGTATTCAAGGCTAAGCTGATGGATGCCCCTCTTGACCCTAAACACTTGACCTGATGTTGTCAATTTTCATTCTGTCCTCAAGTGATGGGTTTGGATCCAATCCCTCAGCTCCAACGTGGCCGTTGCTAAAGTTTGTGGCAACCAAAAAAACTCTTGAGCTTCTCCCTTATCCATAATGTACCAACCCTAAGTTACTCCACATTTTTAAAAAATAGGATATATGATCATACCTATTGCATGAGGAAACTGGATATGAATAATGCCCTATCTAGACATCTAATTAATAATCCTCAGTGCAAGATGTTCAAATTTGCCATCCTTGACATTATTATTCCTAACCCACGTGGGGGTAATATTAAGGCTGTGGTAGGAGAAAGGGAGATCAGATGGCAGATTATGCTAGATGCAGCCACTCCACCTGGCCTTAATGAGGTGATTCCAACAAAACCATTAGTCAGGGCTTAGAATTTTTAATTTGTCTCCTACAGTATAAATATACATACTAAGTCACAACTTTATATATAACCTGAATGTGGTGTTGTAGTATGTACTTTGGTTTCATAATTTTCCAACAATTTAGTTATTATGGTAGAAACTAGACCTAATAAATATACTTATAGGGAATAGGATGGGCTAGAAATTAATATTAATTTTGCTTGTGTTTGAATTTTTTCATTAAATGAAATATGTGAGTATTTTTTAACATGTTTTTTAAGGAAAAGTAACTTTAACCTTGGTTTTTAAATGGATTTAGTAATTTTATGGATAGTTAATATATTACTATCAGACATGTGGGCAATTGTAACAATGGGAATAGTTTGCCATGTCTTGGATAGAACATTTAAAGTGCTTAACCTTGTTATATAAGAATGTGTTCTTTAAATCTTAATAGGTTAATTGATTAAAAAGGCGGGTTTTATTGGGGGTGTATGTGTATATAAAGTGATGTATTTTAAATTTTCAATGTTCTGATGAAGGCAGTTTTTTTCACTGCAGAAAGCGCTCAACTTTAATTTGGATATATTAAATTATTGCTTCCAGCTTCCAGCATTGTCTCCAGTTTCCTGGTGTGTTTTTGCCTCGTTTGGCTTGTTTTGCAGTTACTTGTTGGACACTGGGATATTCTTGTTTATTACTCCACATTTTGTTTACTGCTTTCAGAGAAAGACTTGGTTGACCTACTTTTGAGCTTTTTTGAGAAGTATTTTATTATTGTCTTCTATCCTCCTAAGTTTTCTATTTTTTTCTATAGTACTTCTCTCTTACCACACAGAATTGTATTTCTTGTTACCATAGTTGGTAAGGTATTTTTTACTTATCTTTCCCTTTTTAATGTTTACTGTACTTCTTGAATTACTATAGTTAGTAATTCTCTTTCTATACTTAGTGTAGCCCTCCTTTCTTACCATAGTTGGTATTTTTTTCTGCTTCCCTTTTTTGTCTTAAAAAAATAAAAAGTAAACGTCCTGTTCTTACTTGACTTTCTTGGTTTTCATAGCTTAGTGTAGCTTGGTGTCATGGCAGAGAAAAGCCCTGCCAGTTTTAAAAAATGTGTAAAGTGGGGACACAAACTTCCCATGTCTGATGCCCACATTATGTGTGTATACTGTTTGGGAACGTTAGATCTTCAGGAAGATTGTTCTATATGCCATGGAGTCAACCCCAGGGCACTTGTTGAAAGAAAAAACAAGCTTATTTTAAAAGGCTTATTACCATATGTGATGCCTGTGTCCTGGCCCAGTAATGAAGGAGCCTCAATCCTCACCACTAACACTAGTGGGGGGTGTCCACATTGGGAAGTATAACAAGCATACACAGAGTAAAGTACAGCTTTCCTTAAGAGTACACAGAGATCACAGTCAGTCTGGGGCTGGTTTCTCCCTTTCTCTCCAGATCCCCAATAAGACTCCCCACTGGCACAGCTATAGGGTACAGATCTCAGCCAAGTAGTCAAGCCAAAACCTCCTGTGCCCTCTCTGTCTAACCAGTGCTTTGTGTCCCTGGCCAAGTAGCTGACACACACACACACTTTGAGAGTTGGTTTATATGCACACACACAGACACTCCTGGGGAAGGCTGGCACAGGTTCTCCAGCTATGCCCCCTCCTGCCAGGCTATAAGGTAGTAATGACTGCCATCAACTACTCTTATCAGCTACTAAAAAGGCCCTTACCAAAGGGTGTCCGATTATTACTGTGCAATATTATTATCCAATTAGTAAGTGTGACGAACACCAGGGCTTATGTGGAGTGGCTTTGTACAGTATCCCTAAATACATGCAATATAATCTAGAGCTTAAATTATCCCTACACAAAACAGCCACAGTTGAAAGGTTTAAAAATATTTAATAATAAATAATAAATAATAAAAACACAAGGCAAATCTTCTCATTTCAGCACAGTGCTAGTCAAAAGTTCAGAAATCACAGGAAAATGCTTAAAATAATACTGTAGAATAGTCTGACATAAATGTAGAAAATAGCTAGTCTGCACTTATTATTTTCTATCTATTTCTTAAGAGAAACACTAAAGTCAAAGATCCTACTTACATACAGATGGAGCAAAGCAAGTGCTGGTGAGTGGTCAGTTCTGAAGCAAAATGCAAATTGCTCTCTGATTCTCTCTCTCTGAGAAAGTCTTAAAAATAATACATCACTGCTGACTCATTTTAGGTTTCATAGGTTCATAGGTATGTACTAGGCTATCGCCCCTAGGGCCTATATAAGCCCAGCCAAATGAGGTTCCCTGGCTTTCGACACCCAAAAAAATTGTTTTCCTGTGCCCCCGTTGAGCAGCACCACAGCAGTGATCCCCGGGGTGAATTTCCTGTTTCCCATCCAATTGTCAATATTTCTCTTAAAGAGGGCTAATGAGGAGCTTTGCTTGACATGAATGGATAGCCTGTTCCAGAGCATGGGAAGTCTCTGGGACAGGACTCTATCCCTCCAGCATGTTCTGTTTATTGTGGTGACAAGGTTTAGGTCCCTGGAGTGTGTGGCTCAGAGAGATTGGAATTTCTTTGTGTAGCATGTCCATCAGATCTGGGTTAGACATGGCTTTGTATGTTAGGCAGAGGTCGCCTCTGAGCAGGCGGTACGACGGAGTAGAGCTGGAGTTTTTTTAGATGGTCTGCATATGTCATCTGTTTGAGGCCGGTAATCCTCCTAGTGAGGTATTTCTGTGGCCTTTCTAGTTGTTGCAGATGTCTTGGGAGGTACATGCCAAATGGGGCATTGCACTCTATAATGGGTCTGATGAGGGATGAGTAGAGAGGAACAATGACCTCTCTTTTTCTGGAAGAGAACCCCTTTGTGATGAGGTGTGCCACATAGAAGGATTTCCTGACTACTGTGGCAATGTGATTATTAAAGGAGAGACTACTGTCCACCTATGTCCCAAGGTCTCTTATCACACTTTCGGTGTTTAGTAGGCTACCACCTATGTGGTAGTTCAGGGGTACGGTGTTTTTCTCAAAGGGGATGACAATGCACTTCTTGGCATTGAGCTTTAGGTTATGACTTTGACACCAAGCATCAGTCCCAGTGAGGTCTCTTTGTAGAATGTCCACATCCTTAGGCGAATCTATTATGGCTCCTAGTTTGCAGTTGTCTGTGAGTTTCATTAGCTAGAGACCAGTTGTATTAGCCTGGACTTCAGAGAAGTAGATACTGAACAGGAGAGGACCCAGGACCAAACCCTTTGGTACTCCGCTTGTCACTGGTCTGAAGTCAGATTTGGAGTCGGCTACTTTCACTGTGTGGATTCTGTCAGTGAGCCACTTGGCCACCCATCTTGTGACATGTGGATTTATGCATAGTCCAGTGAGTTTATCTATAATACCAGAGTGGGGGATGGTGTCAAAAGCATTGGCGAGGTTAAGATAGGCTGTGTGCACCATCTTACCCTTGTCTATGGCTCTAGTGACTGCTCTGAAGAAGTCAGTCAGGTTTAGGAGGCATTATCTACCTTTTACAAACCCAAACTGAGTGGGGTCCAGAGTTTGGAGGTTATCTATGTATTTGTTTATAAGCTCGAGGATGATGCATTCCATGGCCTTGAAGACCAGGCTCATCAGGCTAATGGGGCGGTAGTTCCCGGGGTCAGTGCTGGCACCCCTTTTGTGGAATGGGATAACCTTCGCTGTGTGCCATTCCATAGGCACAAAACCTGAAGTGAGGCTATGGCTGAACATGGCACTTAGGTGGGGTGCCAGTTCATGCAGAATGCAGCCTGGGATGTTGTCCAGTCCCATGGATACTGTGTTCTTGGTTCATAGGTTCATAGGTTGGTACTAGGCTATCAGCCCTAGGGCCTATACAAGCCTAGCCATAACAATTCCCTGGCTATTTCTTCCCACACTATTTACTTCCCTGGACCCCTGTCTAGCAGGGCTACTGACGTGATCCCAGGGGTGAATTTCCTTTCTCCCATCCAATCATCAAGGTTCCTTTTGAAGAGGGCCAAAGAGGCACTCTGCCTGACTTTGGCTTTGGAGAGTGCAGTCTTTACTTGTGTGTCTGTGATTACAGGAGCTTTGCAATCTTCTGGTATGGAGATGGGCCCTTTGGGGGGTGGGGGTGTAAAGTTTGTACTGAACCTGTCTGCCAGGATGTTGGCAATATCAGTTGGTTCAGTAAATGTAGTTCCGAGCAGATCTGAGTGTTGCCATTGAGATTCTTGACATAGCTGTAGAAAGCTTTGTGGTTGTCTTTAGAATCCATGGTGATTTTTTTTTCATAACTATCAGGGATCTCAGCTTCTTGCTGAGGCTGACTATGGAGTTCCTGCAATCATGGAATTTTACTTTTTTTTGCAACAGTTTCTTACTTCTGTTGTAGAGTTTGTTTATGGCAGGTGGACCACCAGGTTGGCTTCCTTTTTCTGGAGGATAGCATCTTGATTCTGTTGGGGATGGCACGGTCCATGCAGTCATGTATGTGCTTATACAGTGCTTTTGTATATGATTCAGTAGTCGTGTCTCTATTTTCCATCTGTGTGGGTGACATGAAGTTGGCCACTTCTGACTTAAGAAGCATGAAGTTGGCTTTGGAGAAATCTTTTACGGTGGTTTCCTTAATGGGAGGTGGGGGCGGGATATGGATGTTTAGGGTGATTAGCTTGTGGTCGGACTTGACCAGCAAGGAGTTGACCTCTGCCATGGAGCATTTGGTACATATATTGGTAATGACCAGGTCCAGGATATTGCTGCCCATGGTAGGGGTATGGACAAGTTGATCCAGGGTGTTGGAATTGATGAATTCCAGAAAACGTTGGGCAGATGAGTTAGTACCTTAGTAGTTTTCCCAGTTGATGGTGGGGTAGTTGAAATCTCCCAATATTAGGGTATTTAAAATCTTCCAATATTAGGGTATTGGGCTGTACCTTAATATTATCCAGTATATTGAGAAACATGGAGTGGGTGTCCTGGGGCATGGCGGGGGATCTGTAACAAGCTACAACCTGAATTACAGTCTTGCCCAGTGTTAATTGTACTTGGATAATTTCAGATGCATTATGTTGAGCAACTACCCTGGAGGTGTGGATATCCATTATGAATATGGACACACCTCCTCCTTTAATGTTTTGGTCCAGGTTACATGGCCGAAAGGTGTGGTAAGAATTGTAGCCTGGTAATGCAGGGGTGCTCTCCAGTGCCTTAAACCAGGTCTCTGTTACTGCACAGATGTTGATG
The DNA here is from genome assembly GCF_019279795.1 of Protopterus annectens. Classification (NCBI taxonomy): domain Eukaryota; kingdom Metazoa; phylum Chordata; order Ceratodontiformes; family Protopteridae; genus Protopterus; species Protopterus annectens. The sequence continues at coordinate 1,061,105,239 of NC_056733.1, forward strand.
TTTGCCATCTTAAGGAGTGCCTCGAGTGAGTGCATTTTGATGTTTAGACATCTAGCACTGGGTAGCATTGCCCTTAGATGTCTCTTGTTTGCATCTGCTATGGTGGCGTGTTTGATGTTTGAGCCTTGCCTAAAAAAGGCACTATAGGGGTGGCAAGAGCCTTAGCCAGTGTCTGGAATCCCAGAGGTGACAGGTGCAGAGCATCTCTGGCAAAGCATCGTGGCCTGCCGATCATGTCATCCCATGCAGACAGATACTGGATCCCCTTGTAATGACACCAGAAGCTTAGCCAACTGTTGAAGTCAATCATTTTGTCCTTGTACTGTGTTATCATTCTGGGTGATGGCAGGATGCTACTCAGGGCTAGTGTCATACCTGCCTGGGACACATGGTCAGAGAGCTCCTCCATGTCAATTTTCATGTAGTCCAGGGAGGTTCTTGTCAGGTCATTCACTCCAACATGGACAATGACAAAGTCATATTTGTACTTGTTGTGGAGTGACCTGAGTGTGTGCATTATAAGGTGGATCCAGGCACCCGACAGGCAGCTGAGATTAACATTCTCCATGTTTAGCCTGCTGAGAGGGATGTCAGTGTGCCTGACTATAGAGTCACCAATGACTAGGGTGTTGGGTATGTTGTTTTGCCTTATGGGCTTAGGTTGAGAGGCACACTGATTTTGTGGGCTGTGTGTTCTTCGGGTAGTGTTGGGGGGTGGTGGTTGCTTGCATTTCAGCTTTGGAGGTCTCTGTTGTTTGGGCAGATTTTTATTCAGAGCCTCCACAAATGTAGGTGTGTGCTTTGTGTTAATATATGTAGGTTTGGGTGGTGCAGGCTTTGATGGACTATGTGTAGAGTGAGGTGTGGTGTTTACCTTCTCCTCTGTCTATTCACTGTCTAGTCCAGTCTTGGCTTCCAGTTTGGCTATATAAGTGCATCTCTCACAGGTTGTAATGTTGGGTGGTAGGAGGAGAGGGTTGTCAGTGTACATGAGATAATTAGTACATTGCCCCAAGATCCCCAGATTCATCAGGTAGACAGGAGAAAACACCAGGAGCTGACCCTTAGACATGCCTGGTTAGTGCTTATTAATTTAAGTACTAACAATGGATTTCCTCTTGATAAGTGAGGCAAGTTGAGTGCTGCAGTACTTGTAGATTATTTAGTGCTTGCAATGAGATTTGGACAGTGCTGAGCACAAATAAATGGTTTTGAGTGCTAAAACTAGAAAACTGGCTAGTTTTAAGGGAGCAGAAACAGTTTTGAGTGCTAAAACTAGAAAACTGGCTAGTTCTAAGGGAAAATCTGAATAGCAGACTTTCTGGCACCAGGATTAGTTTAACTGTAGTTAAATGCCGCTGCACGATGCTCAAAACCGCACAAACACGGTATGCACATCATTCTTCTCTGGTTCCCAGGCTAACAGAAACAAGTTTTAAGATTTATTTGATCTTGCACCTGGCTAGAAAACTAAAGCAATAAAAGACATTATATATAAAATCTAGCAATTAACTCTGGTCTCAAAACAATAGAAGGAATTCCTCAGTCCAGACATTATGTCTCCGAGCTTTGAAATCAAACAGTGATACAATGCTTGACTTATCAGCTTTCTTCCAGCAGAGTGCACTGTGGTTATATTTTTGAACTTCAACATTTAACACAGTTTTCTTACATTTAAGAGGACAAGCCTGTGGATTATATTCATATTTACAATGACATAGAATTATTTACAAAATTCTATCTAGCTAGGCTGGCAGCCTTCACATATCTTCACACCTTCTGCCTTTGGAGAGGCTATATCTGGATGTCAATATCCCAAAGCTAAATAATCCAGAACTTCTTCTCCAAGACCTTCTACATATTCCATGGTTTCAGAGCTGTCAAAGAAAAAAGCCAAGAAATATGTGACCTCATTCTCAGATCCAAAAAAGAAGAAATTGATTGACCCGACTTCCTCGTATCCGACTACTTCCAGCTCTACCGGTTCAGGTTCGATTCAACTACTCAGAACAAGATGCTCACCATCAGTGGATCCTGTGCCCTCAAGGGCACCCTCATGTTTCTTAGAGCTATGCCAACCCAGATCCCCTCTATTGTTTCCACCCATTCTTCTAAAAGTTTCACAGAGGAAGATGTGGAAAGAGTGGTGAGAAAGATTCGGCACAGAGTCAGATAGGTGCCTTACTGGCTCCTATCCCTTCGGGTCAAGAGGTCATTCTTCTACTACACCCCTACTACAAGTTCTTCCACTGACTCCTACAACTGCCTCAGAGTCCCTGGATCCAAGCCGTCTGGCTCTGATCCAAAGACAGTAATATCTTTGAATCTGAAACTTACTCTGAGTGCTCCGGTTCCGTTGGATCCAGAGAGCTGTTGGCGCCACAGCTTCCCTGTCAGATCTGAGGTATTGGAGTCACCTCCAAAGTTCTTGAAGCTATCTCTCTGCCTCAGAACCTCGGCACTGGATAGCTCTGCCCTGGCTTCCACATTGGGGAGATTGCCTTCAGAGCAGGGAAGGGCTGTGGTCCAAAAACTTGCCTTTCCAGATCTGAAGTCTTCCATTTCTCCAGAGCAGTCTACCTCTGAGGCTGTGAAGAGGGTTTTCTCTGCCTCGGCAGAATGGACAGATCCAACCCCCTCTGATTTTAAACCTTCTACCTTGATGTCTCTACACTCAGAGCCTGATCGCTATTTGCCAGAGGGACAGCCAGGACTAGACACCCAGGTTTCCCACCAGGGTATTTTGATTTCTTCTGATACCTCCTCAGACCATCCCACTGAGGACGTCCCTCAGAAGAATATGTGTAAGAGTAAGCAGTTGGACTCCCCAGAGGAGTTGGTCACCAAAGATACAGACTTTGATGAAGGTAAGGGTCCCCACAGTCATCTCCTGAAGATGTCTCATTTAGAGACATCCTAAAGCAGACAGGTGGCTGGACTCCCAGCAACCCTTCATTTGAGGAGTCTGTATTCCTGGAAGCTTTTGATACTGGCCCATCTACCTCCTGGGTTATTCTACCTGCCGACAAACTTATTGAGTTAGTCTCTAGGCAGGCATGGAAGGAACCCAACACATTTGAACCAATACCTAGGAGACCAGACAAGTTTATGGCATCACCTTTGGATAAGCAGTTTTGGGGTAAAGGTGTGCCTGTTGATGCCATAGTCTTAGTGATGGCCATGGAAAAGGAACCTGCCAAGGAGAGTTCCACTGTTCATCTGCCTTAATGGGAATTAAGGGTAATAGGTTTGGGAAGCATGTCTATGCTTAAGTGACCTTTGCCTTAAGGTCACCAAATTATTTGGCACATTTTACAATATTACAGAGGGATTTGATTAAAGAACTATCAAATACCCTATCATGATCTGTTTCTGCAAGGTCCAATCATCCATGACTTCTCAGTTGGCCACTCTGTAATCTGTTTCCAGTTCTTCCATGAGGCTCATTTCGCATGTAGCTGAAGAAACCTTAAGGGCAGCGGGTTCAGGCATTGCCATCAGGAGACATGCCTGGATGCACATATTTGATTTTGTGGAGCCCTTCAAGTTGTCATTTGTCAGTGGTGCTTTTGACAGTACTTACTTGTTTGGCCTCAAGGTGAAGGACACATTATCCAATTGTGAGAAGGATAGAAAGACCCTATCTGCCATGGGCATACATTTTTCAACCCCTCAAAGATCCTTTTCTGTGAATGTGGCTCAAGAAATGCTAGGGTCCTTTTCAGGACACACGTAGAGGAAGTTCTCTCATGGGCAGAGGAGGGAACTCCAGTGGTCAATACCTCCCCAGTGGCAGAGGTAGCCCATAAAACCAGGGGTCCAGAGATTCTTTCTTTGACAGCCTGTACCAGCAGTCTTGAAAGGAGGCCCAATTGTCCACCTCTGGAGGCAACTGGGGGTCAGTTATCTCTGCAGCAGAGATCCTGGCTAGATATAAAAGATACTTGGATGCAGAGGATTATATCCAGAGGTTATATAATACCCTTTTCCCTTCCACCTCCAATCTCAAGAAAAATCCCTGATGTTCCACTCAGAGAGAATGAGCAGCAATTCAAATACAAAAGCTGCTAGAAAAGCGAGTCATCCAAGAGGTCCCACCAGACCAGATAGAATCCGGAATTTACTAAAGGTTCCTTTTAGTGCCAAAGAAAATAGGACAGAGACTGATTTGGGACCTCAGCAACATAAACAAGTCAGTTTGACATACCAAGTTTCAGATGGTCATGGTTCAGTCCATTCTTCCTTTTCTGTGCAAGGACAACTGGATGTCCTCGAAAGACCTTCAGATATGTACTATTACAAAAAGATGAACACAGAATCCAGAAGGTACTTATGCTTCCAGCTGGGAGGCAGTCATTACCAGTTCAGAGTTCTGCCCTTTGGCCTCACCACGGCCCCTAGAGTGTTCACCAAATGTATGACAGTAACAGCAACTCACTTGAGACTGCAAGGATCCTGGGTGTTTCCATATCTAGATGACTGGCTCATTACTGCCTTGACCAGGCATCAATTAATAAGGGCAAGAGATCAGGTTCTCCAGATGTGTTCTCATCTGGGGATAACCATAAACTTTGATAAGTGTCAACTGGAACCAACTCAGAATTTGGAATTCTTGGGAGCACTGTTCAACACAAAGTCAGTGAAAGTTTCACTGCCTCCCTCAAGGGCTCAAACTATAAGATTGCAGGTCAGAAAAATAATCTGCAGTACCAAGATTTCAGCCCGCTTGGTCCTTCAGGCTCTAAGATCAATGTCAGCGACAATAACACTAGTTCCTTTAGCCAAATTTTACATGAGGATTCTACAGTGGATGTTAGTAACACAATGGTCAATACTTTACCAACCCATATCAACTCTCATTCAAATCACTCATGTATGCAGGAGAGATCTCAGGTGGTGGATTCAATCAGATCAGGTTCTACAAGACTGGCTGTTTGTTCCTTCTCAGCCCAATGCTATAGTTACCACAGATGCTTCACAGTTGGGGTCAGGGGCACTTTCTGGGGAAAACATTCAAAAGGCACTTGGCTCCCTGAAGAGGCCAATTTACATATCAATGTCCTAGAGATGAAAGCAGTGCTTTTAGCATTGCAGGCCCTTCAGAAGGCTCTTCCTTCAGAAACGATTCCAATTCAAACAGATAGTTTGGTACAACAGACAACCAGATCTTACCCATTGTGTCAAGAAGAGCTCAGAGTGTAGCAATGGGTGATCTCATCCAACTGCTTTCTTATAGCAACACACATTCTTGGGAAGTCCAGTGTAATAGCAGACAAGCTGAGCAGGTGCATTATTCTATCTCATGAGTGGTCTCTCAACAAGAATGTGACAGAAATTATTTTTCATCAGTGGGGCCAGCCTTGTTGTGATCTTTTTGCTTTTCCCCTCAACAACAAATGCAGCAGCTACTTTGCCCTAATCCCCCCACAGGGGGGGGGGAATCACCAAGGGATGCTCTACTTCAAGATTGGCCTCACAGTCTACTGTATGCCTATCCACCAACCCAGTTAATTACAAAATTCTTACAGAAAGCTTCCATGTTGAAGAGCAAAGTTATCCTCATTGCACCCTACTGGCCTCAACAGATTTGATTCCCCTTCCTTTGGCCTCACTTCGCCAACTTTGGATTCTAAATCCAATTCCAGACCTCCTGTCTCACCTGATAGGCATAATCCATCTAGACATATCAAACCACAGGCTGACGGCCTGGGTTTTCCAATTACGTTAATAGCCAAACAACCTATGCTCTCTTCCCCTGTCTGCCACATACTTTTATCTTCACATAAAAATTCAACACATAAACTGTATTCCAGTAAATGGAAAAGATTTGTGTATTGGTCACATCAAATCATGTTGAACCCTTTTCAGCTCCTATACACAACTTCCTTGAATTTCTGACCCTATGTTTTAAAGAAGGAGCTAGTTCCTCAACCGTTAAAGTTCATTTAGCAATAATATCAAACTTTAATATTGGATTTGAAGGTTCCTCAATAGCCTCTCATAATCTCTGCAAAGCTTTCTTGAGAGCCACTCTACCTTTAAGACCTCCCTTTAAAGACCATACTATCCCATGGGACGTCAATCTGGTACTGCAGACACTTGTACATTCCCCCTTTGAACCAGCAGCTAAGTGTGACCTTAAATATCTTATTTGGAAAACATTTTTTTCTAGTAGCCATTACATCTGCTAGACGAATTTCAGAAATTCAAGCATGGTCTTCAAAACTTCTGTACTTGATTTTTCACAAGGATAGAGTTACATTATGAAACAATGCATCCTTTCTTCCCAAGATGGTGTCAGAATCCAATATCAGTCTGTCTATTAATTTGCCAGTTTTCTTCTCCAAATTTACTAACAAAGGCAAATATGTGTTACATACGTGTATGTGTTCACAGACAGTTGCATGTTTACCTACAGAGAACAAAATACATAAGAAAAACAGACCAGTGGTTCATTTCCTTTGCGGATTTGAAATTGGGAAAACCAGTTGCCAAAGTAACAAACTGATTGTATATCATTTATTTATAAAAAAAAATTGGGTGTTACATTACTACAACCAGTACAAGTTCATTCAACTAGATCCATGGCAACGTCTTCAGTTTTTCTTTCCAGGACGTCCACGGGCGACATATGTGTAGCAGCTAATTAGGCTACTCCCCATACCTTTGTACCTCATTACGAATTGGATCTGGTCTCCAAAGATAGAGCATCATTTGGTTCAACTGTGCTCAGGAACATCCTTCCTTAAGCCACCCAGGATTTTAGGTAGCTGGGGACTCTGTCTCATTAGTTAAAGATAGATGGAAAATTGACAGCATCAGATAAAGAAGTTATGTACTTATTGTAACATTCCATCTGTGTTGTCCATTTTCATTCTTCCTCAACTCCCCACCTACCAACTACCATCCTTTGCAAATTTCTGGACGAATGAGACTTTAGGGGACTTCACTGTCCTTTGTATTGAGCTCCAGATATAGTCTTTTTATGTATTGACTGCATATGATTTTTCATCTCCTTTATCTATGCATAGTAATTATTTCCTTTCTGGCAAAAATCAGCAAAACGAGATCTGAGGTCACTTAGGGATGGTGCATTATGAGTAAGGGAGAAGAGAGTTTTTTTGGTCGTCATGAGCTTTAGCAATGACTGAGTTGGAGCTGAGGGATCAGATATGAACCCATCTGTTGAGGAAGAATGAAAATGGACAATACAGATGGAACGTTATGGTAAGTACATGACTTCCTTTTTGGGGAGGCTTAAAAACAAAGACACTATGTTACCAAAGGTGGTCCCAACAAGTAGAGAAAATGAAGGAAAAAGATGAGACGTACCACCAAGGCTGTTGTGAGGCAAACACGTCATGTTTACCTTCTCCTCTGTCTATTTACTGTCTAGTCCAGTCTTGGCTTCCAGTTTGGCTATATAAGTGCATCTCTCACAGGTTGTAGTGTTGGGTGGTAGGAGGAGAGGGTTGTCAGTGTACATGAGACAATTACTACATTGCCCCAAGATCCCCAGATTCATCAGGTAGACAGGAGAAAACACCAGGAGCTGACCCTTAGACATGCCTGGTTAGTGCTTATTAATTTAAGTACTAACAATGGATTTCCTCTTGATAAGTGAGGAAAGTTAAGTGCTGCAGTATTTGTAGATTATTTAGTGCTTGCAATGAGATTTGGACAGTGCTGAGCACAAATAAATGGTTTTGAGTGCTAAAACTAGAAGACTGGCTAGTTTTAAGGGAGCAGAAACAGTTTTGAGTGCTAAAACTAGAAAACTGGCTAGTTCTAAGGGAAAATCTGAATAGCAGACTTTCTGGCACCAGGATTAGTTTAACTGTAGTTAAATGCCGCTGCACGATGCTCAAAACCGCACAAACACGGTATGCACATCATTCTTCTCTGGTTCCCAGGCTAACAGAAACAAGTTTTAAGATTTATTTGATCTTGCACCTGGCTAGAAAACTAAAGCAATAAAAGACATTATATATAAAATCTAGCAATTAACTCTGGTCTCAAAACAATAGAAGGAATTCCTCAGTCCAGACATTATGTCTCCGAGCTTTGAAATCAAACAGTGATACAATGCTTGACTTATCAGCTTTCTTCCAGCAGAGTGCACTGTGGTTATATTTTTGAACTTCAACATTTAACACAGTTTTCTTACATTTAAGAGGACAAGCCTGTGGATTACATTCATATTTACAATGACATAGAATTATTTACAAAATTCTATCTAGCTAGGCTGGCAGCCTTCACATATCTTCACACCTTCTGCCTTTGGAGAGGCTATATCTGGATATCAGTATCCCAAAGCTAAATAATCCAGAACTTCTTCTCCAAGACCTTCTACATATTCCATGGTTTCAGAGCTGTCAAAGAAAAAAGCCAAGAAATATATGACCTCATTCTCAGATCCAAAAAAGAAGAAATTGATTGACCCGACTTCCTCGTATCCGACTACTTCCAGCTCCACCGGTTCAGGTTCGATTCAACTACTCAGAACAAGATGCTCACCATCAGTGGATCCTGTGCCCTCAAGGGCACCCTCACGTTTCTTAGAGCTATGCCAACCCAGATCCCCTCTATTGTTTCCACCCATTCTTCTAAAAGTTTCACGGAGGAAGATGTGGAAAGAGTGGTGAGAAAGATTCGGCACAGAGTCAGATGGGTGCCTTACTGGCTCCTATCCCTTTGGGTCAAGAGGTCATTCTTCTACTACACCCCTACTACAAGTTCTTCCACTGACTCCTACAACTGCCTCAGAGTCTCTGGATCCAAGCCGTCTGGCTCTGATCCAAAGACAGTAATATCTTTGAATCTGAAACTTACTCTGAGTGCTCCGGTTCCGTTGGATCCAGAGAGCTGTTGGCGCCACAGCTTCCCTGTCAGATCTGAGGTATTGGAGTCACCTCCAAAGTTCTTGAAGCTATCTCTCTGCCTCAGAACCTCGGCACTGGATAGCTCTGCCCTGGCTTCCACATTGGGGAGATTGCCTTCAGAGCAGGGAAGGGCTGTGGTCCAAAAGCTTGCCTTTCCAGATCTGAAGTCTTCCCTTTCTCCAGAGCAGTCTACCTCTGAGGCTGTGAAGAGGGTTTTCTCTGCCTCGGCAGAATGGACAGATCCAACCCCCTCTGATTTTAAACCTTCTACCTTGATGTCTCTACACTCAGAGCCTGATCACTATTTGTCAGAGGGACAGCCAGGACTAGACACCCAGGTTTCCCACCAGGGTATTTTGATTTCTTCTGATACCTCCCCAGACCATCCCACTGAGGACGTCCCTCAGAAGAATATGTGTAAGAGTAAGCAGTTGGACTCCCCAGAGGAGTTGGTCACCAAAGATACAGACTTTGATGAAGGTAAGGGTCCCCACAGTCATCTCCTGAAGATGTCTCATTTAGAGACATCCTTGACATCCTAAAGCAGACAGATGGCTGGACTCCCAGCAACCCTTCATCTGAGGAGTCTGTATTCCTGGAAGCTTTTGATACTGGCCCATCTACCTCCTGGGTTATTCTACCTGCCGACAAACTTATTGAGTTAGTCTCTAGGCAGGCATGGAAGGAACCCAACACATTTGAACCAATACCTAGGAGACCAGACAAGTTTATGGCACCACCTTTGGATAAGCAGTTTTGGGGTAAAGGTGTGCCTGTTGATGCCATAGTCTTAGTGACGGCCATGGAAAAGGAACATGCCAAGGAGAGTTCCACTGTTCATCTGCCTTAAAGGGAATTAAGGGTAATAGGTTTGGGAAGCATGTCTATGCTTAAGTGACCTTTGCCTTAAGGTCACCAAATTATTTGGCACATTTTACAATATTACAGAGGGATTTGATTAAAGAACTATCAAATACCCTATCATGATCTGTTTCTGCAGAGGTCCAATCATCCATGACTTCTCTGTTGGCCACTCTGTAATCTGTTTCCAGTTCTTCCATGAGGCTCATTTTGCATGTAGCTGAAGAAACCTCAAGGGCAGCGGGTTCAGGCATTGCCATCAGGAGACATGCCTGGATGCACATATTTGATTTTGTGGAGCCCTTCAAGTTGTCATTTGTCAGTGGTGCTTTTGACAGTACTTACTTGTTTGGCCTCAAGGTGAAGGACACACTATCCAATTGTGAGAAGGATGGAAAGACCCTATCTGCCATGGGCATACATTTTTCAACCCCTCAAAGATCCTTTTCTAGGAATCAATTGGGTGGTCAGAAAATGTGGCTCAAGAAATCCTAAGGTCCTTTCCAGGACACACATAGAGGAAGTTCTCCCAGGGGCAGAGGAGGGAACTCCAGTGGTCGATACCTCCCCAGTGGCAGAGGTAGCCCATAAAACCAGGGGTCCAGAGATTCTTTCTTTGACAGCCTGTACCAGCAGTCTTGAAAGGAGGCCCAATTGTCCACCTCTGGAGGCAACTGGGGGTCAATTATCTCTGCAGCAGAGATCCTGGCTAGACATAAAAGATACTTGGATGCAGAGGATTATTTCTAGAAGTTATATAATACCCTTTTCCCTTCCACCTCCAATCTCAAGAAAAATCCCTGATGTTCCACTCAGAGAGAACGAGCAGCAATTCAAATACAAAAGCTGCTAGAAAAGCGAGTCATCCAAGAGGTCCCACCAGACCAGATAGAATCCGGAATTTACTAAAGGTTCCTTTTAGTGCCAAAGAAAATAGGACATAGACTGATTTGGGACCTCAGCAACTTAAACAAGTCAGTTTGACATACCAAGTTTCAGATGGTCATGGTTCAGCCCATTCTTCCTTTTCTGTGCAAGGACAACTGGATGTCCTCGATAGACCTTCAGATATGTACTATTACAAAAAGATGAACACAGAATCCAGAAGGTACTTATGCTTAAAGCTGGGAGGCAGTCATTACCAGTTCAGAGTTCTGCCCTTTGGCCTCACCACGGCCCCTAGAGTGTTCACCAAATGTATGACAGTAACAGCAACTCACTTGAGACTGCAAGGATTCTGGGTGTTTCCATATCTAGATGACTGGCTCATTACTGCCTTGACCAGGCATCAATTAATAAGGGCAAGAGATCAGGTTCTCCAGATGTGTTCTCATCTGGGGATAACCATAAACTTTGATAAGTGTCAACTGGAACCAACTCAGAATTTGGAATTCATGGGAGCACTGTTCAACACAAAGTCAGTGATAGTTTCACTGCCTCCCTCAAGGGTTCAAACTATAAGATTGCAGGTCAGAAAAATAATCTGCAGTACCATGATTTCAGCCCGCTTGGTCCTTCAGGCTCTAAGATCAATGTCAGCGACAATAACACTAGTTCCTTTAGCCAAATTTTACATGAGGATTCTACAGTGGATGCTAGTAACACAATGGTCAATACTTTACCAACCCATATCAACTCTGATTCAAATCACTCACATATGCAGGAGAGATCTCAGGTGGTGGATTCAATCAGATCAGGTTCTACAAGACTGGCTGTTTGTTCCTTCTCAGCCCAATGCTATAGTTACCACAGATGCTTCACAGTTGGGGTCAGGGGCACTTTTTGGGGAAAACATTCAAAAGGCACTTGGCTCCCTGAAGAGGCCAATTTACATATCAATGTCCTAGAGATGAAAGCAGTGCTTTTAGCATTGCAGGCCCTTCAGAATGCTCTTCCTTCAGAAACGATTCCAATTCAAACAGATAGTTTGGTACAACAGACAACCAGATCTTACCCATTGTGTCAAGAAGAGCTCAGAGTGTAGCAATGGGTGATCTCATCCAACTGCTTTCTTATAGCAACACACATTCTGGGGAAGTCCAGTGTAATAGCAGACAAGCTGAGCAGGTGCATTATTCTATCTCATGAGTGGTCTCTCAACAAGAATGTGACAGAAATTATTTTTCATCAGTGGGGCCAGCCTTGTTGTGATCTTTTTGCTTTTCCCCTCAACAACAAATGCAGCAGCTACTTTGCCCTAATCCCCCACAGGGGGGGAAATCACCAAGGGATGCTCTACTTCATGATTGGCCCCACGGTCTACTGTACGCCTATCCACCAACCCAGTTAATTACAAAATTCTTACAGAAAGCTTCCATGTTGAAGAGCAAAGTTATCCTCATTGCACCCTACTGGCCTCAACAGATTTGATTCCCCTTCCTTTGGCCTCACTTCGCCAACTTTGGATTCTAAATCCAATTCCAGACCTCCTGTCTCACCTGACAGGCATAATCCATCTAGACATATCAAACCACAGGCTGACGGCCTGGCTTCTCCAATTACGTTAATAGCCAAACAACCTATGCTCTCTTCCCCTGTCTGCCACATACTTTTATCTTCACATAAACATTCAACACATAAACTGTATTCCAGTAAATGGAAAAGATTTGTGTATTGGTCACATCAAATCATGTTGAACCCTTTTCAGCTCCTATACACAACTTCCTTGAATTTTTGACCCTATGTTTTAAAGAAGGAGCTAGTTCCTCAACCGTTAAAGTTCATTTAGCAATAATATCAAACTTTAATATTGGATTTGAAGGTTCCTCAGTAGCCTCTCATAATCTCTGCAAAGCTTTCTTGAAAGCCACTCTACCTTTAAGACCTCCCTTTAAAGACCATACTATCCCATGGGACGTCAATCTGGTACTGTAGACACTTGTACATTCCCCCTTTGAACCAGCAGCTAAGTGTGACCTTAAATATCTTATTTGGAAAACATTTTTTTCTAGTAGCCATTACATCTGCTAGACGAATTTCAGAAATTCAAGCATGGTCTTCAAAACTTCTGTACTTGATTTTTCACAAGGATAGAGTTACATTATGAAACAATGCATCCTTTCTTCCCAAGATGGTGTCAGAATCCAATATCAGTCTGTCTATTAATTTGCCAGTTTTCTTCCCCAAATTTACTAACAAAGGCAAATATGTGTTACATTTACTGGATGTTCACAGACAGTTGCATGTTTACCTACAGAGAACAAAATACATAAGAAAAACAGACCAGTGGTTCATTTCCTTTGCGGATTTGAAATTGGGAAAACCAGTTGCCAAAGTAACAAACTGATTGTATATCATTTATTTATAAAAAAAAAAATTGGGTGTTACGTTACTACAACCATTACAAGTTCATTCAACTAGATCCATGGCAATGTCTTCAGTTTTTCTTTCCAGGACGTCCACAGGCGACATATGTGTAGCAGCTAATTAGGCTACTCCCCATACCTTTGTACCTCATTACAAATTGGATCTGGTCTCCAGAGATAGAGCATCATTTGGTTCAACTGTGCTCAGGAAGATCCACCCAGGATTTTAGGTAGCTGGGGACTCTGTCCCATTAGTTAAAGATAGATGGAAAATTGACAACATCAGATAAAGAAGTTATGTACTTATTGTAACATTCCATCTGTGTTGTCCATTTTCATTCTTCCTCAACTCCCCACCCACCAACTCCCATCCTTTGCAAATTTCTGGACGAATGAGACTTTAGGGGACTTCACTGTCCTTTGTATTGAGCTCCAGATATAGTCTTTTTATGTATTGACTGCATATGATTTTTCATCTCCTTTATCTATGCATAGTAATAATTTCCTTTCTGGCAAAAATCAGCAAAACGAGATCTGAGGTAACTTAGGGATGGTGCATTATGAGTAAGGGAGAAGAGAGTTTTTTGGTTGTCATGAGCTTTAGCAATGACTGAGTTGGAGCTGAGGGATCAGATTTGAACCCATCTGTTGAGGAAGAATGAAAATGGACAATACAGATGGAACATTATGGTAAGTACATGACTTCCTTTTTTGGGGAGGCTTAAAAACAAAGACACTATGTTACCAAAGGTGGTCCCAACAAGTAGAGAAAATGAAGGAAAAAGATGAGACGTACCACCAAGGCTGTTGTGAGGCAAACACATCATGTTAAAAAACACATTCTTTAATATAAACAGTAAAAATCGAAGTAGCATAAAACAAAGTTCTAGGGTGGATAAGCACTTTCAGTAAAAACCTTCTTCAGATCCTCACCCATTAACCAGTGTATTTCCTTAAAAAGGGGACAGATAGCCAATCAGCAGAAATCCAGGAAGAAGCTGGACCAATAAGCTAATCATACTGAACCAACCATTCAGGATATCAAAATGACCAATAGGAGACTGTCAGAAACTATTTCTCCTGATCAGAGGCATACCAGTCTCAAAGCCATTCATAATCACATAAGAAAAAGGACCAATCAGCGAAATTCCAGGAACAAGCTGGACCAATGAACTAGTCATACTGAACCAACAGATTAGCATATCAAAAAGACCAATGGGAGTCAGAAGAAAGAAACAACCAATTAATCTTAGTCAGGAAGCTTATCTTCCAATGGAAGTTAAACCATGACTATACATAGTCATAGGAGGAAAGCAACAATCAAAACACAAACTGAAAGTTGAACATCCAAAGAAAGCAAGGGGAAGCAAAGGGCGGAATACAATGCCCGTGTTGACTTAGTTGCAGGCACTCCTATGTTCATAGTTCATTGGTCCAGCTTTTTCCTAGAATTTTGCTGATTGGTATTCCTTTCCAGATAAACCAGGTGCTGTATATCCATTTCTTCCCAGACACGTTCCTCTTTCTCTTCTCCCCCCTCTCTCTCTCTCTCTCTGTTCCTGTTTGGCTTCAGATTACTTAGAGTTCTTGGATTCTGTCCATTATTCACCAGGGGTATTTTATCATGTGGAAATCCCTTCCCCTTTTATGAGCAATCCTCAGCCCACTCAGGAACAACCCCATTTTTCCCAGAGGTACTTCAAGACCTTTTGACTCAGGGTATGATTCATGAGGTGCCTTAATCCAAAAGGGAGAGAGAGTTTTACTTCAGGATATTTCTAGTTCCCAGAAAAGAGGGAGGTTACTGGGCTATCGACCCAGTGGTCATTTCAAGCCTAGCTGTTTCATCATAATGTAATACCATTGACAGTCTAGTCAAGACCCAGGATTTTATTCATGCACTCCTGCCCATGTCCAGGAGTGTTGTGAGTGCTATCCCCAGTAAGAATTTATGGTGCTCCATCCACTCATCCAGGTTCCTTTTGAACAGTATCATAGAGATGATCTGCTTCACAGGGACTTATTTGGTCTGTGTAAGGTGCATGTTGAAGTCCCTTGATTTTCTTAGTTAGAAACCTCTGGGGTATCTCCAATTGCTGCAGGTGCTTTGTACAGTACATGCCGAAGGAGGTATTATACTCAATTATGGGCCTGATTAGTGATGTGGGGTTATAACCTCTTTTGCTATAGAGGCGATGCCTTTGCTAATCAAGTGTGAACATAGAAAGCCTTCCTTGCTAAAGTAGACACATGGTGGTCAAAGTTAAGGTTGCAGTCTACCTGTGATCCCAAATCTCTTACCACTTTGTAGGTAGACCTCTCTCATCTAAACACTTTTCTAAAGGTGCCCACTTTACGAACATTGTCCCTTCAGACTCTCTTCCTTCTTTTGCTTTCTCAGGCTGATATGGTGTCTCTAGATCTCAAGTATGCTTATCTCCATATTCCAATCCATCCCCTTTTCAGGAAGTTTTTGCATTTCTCTGTTGTTTCCTGGGATTTTCAATTCTCTGCTTTGCCCTTTGGCCTCTATAAGGCCCCCAAGGGTAATCACTAAATGCCTCGCTCCTTTGATTGCTTTTTGCAGGCTTCGGGGGGATCCCAGTAGTTCCTTATTTGGACTACCTGCTGATTCAGGCATCCTCTCTGGAGAGCTTGTTGCAGAATCTTCATTGCTATTTCCCTTCTTCAGAGCCTGGGGTTCACAATAAACTTCAAAAAGTCTTCTCTGACTCCCTCTCAGGATCATGTCTTTCTGGGTTGCTTTATTCAGACGGTGCTTATGCTGACATCCCTGCCTCCTCCTAAGGCCTTAACTGTCATTTCCTTCTTTCAAACTCTTCTTCCTCTGGCCTCCATTACAGCCAGGGAGTTTCTGAGAGCTCTGGGTTTCATGGCACCCACCATCTCTATGATCCCTCTGGTCAAAATACACAGGAGAAAGTTTCAGTGGTTCCTGAAGTCCATTTGACTTCAACATGCACATCCTCTAGAATTTGTAGTTCCTCTTCTACCTTGTCTCAAGAAGGAACTTCACTGGTGGATCCAGCAGTTGTCTCTAAATCCAGGGCTCCCTTTTCATCCTTCTCTTCCCTCAGGAATTGTTTACAGATGCTTCATATGTACGATGGGGAGCAGATTTTGGCTCACTAAAGGTGCAGGGGGTTTGGTCACCTCTTCAATAGAAGGAGCATATCAGTGTCAAGGAGATGAGAGCCCTTCTGCTGGCTCTTCAGGCATTTTCATCTTCTTTTTCCCTGGACCTCTCAAGGTATTCATAAACAATACTACAGTGATGTGGTATATAAACAAACGGGGGACAAGATCTTACCTTCTTTGCTGGTTGGCACTCCTGGTATGGGATCTTGCTGTCCAGTATCAAGTGACTCTTCACGGAGTTTACATTCCCTCAAGTCAAGACATTTTGGCAGACACTCTTGAGTAGGTCCTTAACTCACTTACTTGAATGGATGCTTCACAAGGATGTGTTTCTAGACATTGTCCACTAGTAGGGTACTCCTCAAGTGGATCTATTTGCCTACCCTCTAAACAGACAACTTCCTCTGTCTTGTGCCAGAGTCCCAGATCCTCTGGTGTGGAAGGTGCACACCCTCTCTCCTTCTTGGAAGGGGATGTATGCTTTCCCTCCCCTTCTCCTCATTCCAAAAGTCCTCATCAAAACTCAGAAGTAACACATGAGGACATCCATCCCCTTTTCAGGAAGTTTTTGCATTTCTCTTTTGCTTCCTGACATTTTCGCTTCTCTGCTTTGCTCTTTGGTCTTTATACTGTCCCAAGGGTATTCACCAAATGCCTCACTCCCTTTTGGCCAACACAGCATTGGTTCCCTCTTCTGCATGTAGCCAAGGGCAATCATCACAATTTACCTCACAGCGTGGACCTACTCACACAAGACAAGGAATCCTTTATCCATCCCCACCTGTCCACTCTTCAGCTGACACTGTGGTTGATAGAATTTTGATTCCATTGACACCTTTTCTCTGATAACGTGCTTAGGCCCTGCAGGAGGCCAGGAAACCCATTT
This sequence comes from Protopterus annectens, assembly GCF_019279795.1. Lineage (NCBI taxonomy): Eukaryota > Metazoa > Chordata > Ceratodontiformes > Protopteridae > Protopterus > Protopterus annectens. The sequence continues at coordinate 1,061,122,332 of NC_056733.1, forward strand.
TCTGTTTGGTGTCTCTCTCATAACTCGGATCCACTTTCTGTGGATATTTCTTTGGTTCTCTCTTATCAGTGTGAATTGCTCAGTGCTGGGTTAGTTTATTTTTCTGTTAAGGCCACTTATCAGATGTTTCTGCTTGTCTGCCTTTATCTCCTCCTTTAGCTTTTAGATTTGAAGCTAAACAGTTCCTTAGAGGTATCCATCACATTAGGCATCCCAGGAAGCCTCTTCCTCCTCCCTGGGATCTTAATTTTGTTTTGGAGAAATTGTTTCCTTTTGAGCCTGCTGCTTCAGCTTCCTTGCAGCATTGCTCTTGGAAGACTGTTCTTTTGTTGACCCTTACTTCTGCCAGATGGGTTTCTGAGCTTCAAACCCTTATGACTTGTCCTGCTTTGTTTTTGGTGTTTCATAAGGACAGGCTGTCTTTGCATACTAATCCTTCCTTTATACCCAAGGTGGTTAATGAGTGTCACTTAATCATTCTATTTACTTGTCTACTTTTTCCCCCTCTCTGAAATCTGCCAGTGAGAGGATGTTATGTACTTTGGATGTGCATAGACAACTTAGGTTTTATTTGGATGACTAATTCTAATAGAAAATATGATCAGCTGTTTGTTTCTTTTCATCCTAGGTCCCTAGGATTAGCTGTATCCAAGCAGACTATTTCTTCTCGGATCTCTAAAGCTATTTCTTTTTGTTATTCTTCTCATGGTAAGAGCCTTCCTTCTTCTGATAAGTCTCATTCTACTAGGGTTGTGGCTTCTTCTGGTGCTTCTTTTCCAAGGGTTTGGATACTAACTCTATTCTTGTGGCAGCTACCTGGACCTCTGTGCATGCTTTTTTATCCAGCACTACAAGTTTGATGGAATCTTCAGAGCTACAGCTGGTTTTGCTAGGGCTATCCTTCGTGGCTTCCTAGAAGGCTCTGCTGGTCCTTCCTCCTCCCAAGTTTCTTCCTGAACTTTGATACTCTCCCAGATGCAAGGAGAACTTTGGTACTCTCTCAGATGTAAGGAATACTGAATATGAAAAGACATAGTACAGTTGTGTAAAATCATACCATAACAGTAGTTACCTCTTGGTTTTCCTTGGACTGGCATTCCTACTGGGGCTGTCAGTTCCGAGGATGGTACGTCCGGACGTCACCTTTATGCCCTGTGCTAAGCAAGGAGCATACATGTGACATACAGCGTACATTAAACAATGTTAGGCTTTGGTATACTGGCCAGACATTGGACTGCCCTAGGCAGAGAATCTCAGATGTAAGGAGTACTACAACAGTGAAGAAAATGACATCTACTCTTACGCTAAGATCTTACACAACTATACTTTCCTCCTTCCCAGTTGGTGAGAGAATTTTACTAAATGTTTTACTCCCAAGGATAATTCTTGGAGACCAGTTCTAGATCTTTATTTTCTGAATCAAGTTTGATAATGTCCAACCTTAAAATGCTTTTGCTTCACAACCAGTTATCCCTTCCTCTTTGTTTGAGTTTTTTAAGTAACTTTGGAGTTGAAAGATTTGAAAGATGCATCTCACCACATTCATGTTCATCCAGATGTCAGGCATTTCTTAAGGTTTTAAAGTGAGCTTGTTTTACTACGTGTTTATTCTTTGCTAAACAACAGAACTACATTTCCATTTGGATCCTGGTTGTCGAGTATTTCTTAAAGTTTTTTCTATCACATCACTACTCTGCCTTATCCTTTGGGCTAGCCACTGCTCCAAGAGTGTTTACATAGTATCTAACTTCTAATGTAGATCATTGCAAATTACAGAGTATCCACATTTTTCATATTTAGACAACTTATCTTGGCAGGGTCTTTTTCAGAGGGTCAGGAATATCTCACTTGGGTAAGAGATCTACCCAGTCTGTGAATCCAAGAGAACATTCAGAAGTCATTTTTGACCTCCATCACACAGGATTGTGTCTGGGGTGCCTGCTAGACACCTCAGTACAGGAGGAAATAAAAAATAAATCTATATTTAGATGTAGTCTATGGATTTTCCCACTCAGACTTCAGGATAGACTCTCATGGCATTCACAGTTCTCATGGCACCTTTGCAAAACTCCACATGAGAAAGATATAGTGGTATCTGAAGTCTCTTTGGTCTCAGCATCAACGCATGGTATATTTTTAAATTCCAGTTCAGTGATTTGTGAAAAGGGAAATCACTTGGTGAAGACATCAGATTTTCTCTGAATACAGGTGTCCCACTCGACTTTCCTGATCCAAAGCAGTCATAACAGATGCCTCTGACTTTGCTTGGGGAGCAGTGTTAAGGGGACTAAGTGCAAGTTCTCTAGGATAAGAAAGACCTACCAAAACACAAAAATAAGAGGTGGTAGCTCTTTTGTTCAATCATCTGTGTTTCCAAGGACCTCTTCAAGTAATTACAGACAATATAATCAAAGGGAATCTAGATATTACGCTCTATACGGCCTAGCCTTGTTAGCATGGGGTATAGCTTTACAGCACAAGCTTGCTCTACAGACATCTTGCATTCTGTTAGAGCAAAACTGTGTGGCAGACAAGCTCAACAGGCCCAAGGCAGACCCTCATTACTGTAAACTGAATTCCAAGATTTGATAAAGCTTTGTGGAATTCCTCAGGTAGACATTTTTGCCTCCTCTCTTAATCAACTGAAAAAATTCTGTTCCAGGACTCCATGCAAGAAGGCCTGAAAGATTTATTTATTTTTATTTATTTGTTTGCCATTTGTTTGCCAGGATAGTCCACACTGGGCCACAAGGAGCCCATTTACAATGGAGTCCTGGGGAGAAAAGCTCCAGAAAAATACAAATACATAGTACACATTGCACATATACATTACATATTATCTTATAGGAATACAAAGTAAATATAAGAAAAAGTTAACAATGATAGAATAAGATAAAAAACATACCTTTTCTTTTCATTGGATGTTAATGTTCTGTGTTTTTCTCAATTTCCTCTAATATCTAGGGTAATTGTGAAGATTCAGAAGGATTCCCGAAAGATTGTTGTGGTGACTCCCTTCTGGCCCAGACAACAGTGGTTCTGACTTCTTTTGGAATTGGCCAGGGGCAGTTGCCACAATCTTCAACACAGAAAGGATCTACTGTCACAAGAACAGAGATGTTTAATACATTCTAACCCCAAACCACTACATCTGACTGAGTGAATGATAGGGTCTTAATACCTTTTAGGCACCAGTTATCTGAGGACATGCAGTAGGTACTAATGGAGGCAAGAAAGCCTGCCAATATAAAATCATAGGCATATTGAATAGGTTTTCTTGTTGATTCCAACAACAAGCCCTTTCAGGAACAGTGTTTTTCTGTTTTTATATTGTTTGTCTGAGTTACTGTCCTGTGGCCTATTTTACACCTCCGTCAAGGTTCATTTGTTGGCAATTTCAGCACGTGTGCTCATGGATCCCCTGTTTCAGTGCATCTCAAGTGAAAATGCTTTTGAAAGGGAGCTACATAAGAAGTCTCCCAGAAAACTGGTGGCTAATCTTTGAGATTTTAATTTTTTGTGTTTGAAAAGCAAATATTTGTGCCATTTGAATCCACTCATCTGGCTGACTTATTCTTAACATGAAAAACTGTTCTGGAAATTTCTCTCACCTCTGCAAGAATGTCTGAGTTGCAAGCTCTTATGGGCAGTCAACCTCATCTTTCGCAGAGACTGCATTTCTTTCAGAACTAAGCCTTTTATGCCTAAAGTGGTATCCACATTTAATTTAAGCCAAACTATCCATCTCCATGTTTTCCTTCCAGATCCTGAAATGCATAAGAAAGGATTATTTATTTATTTATTTATTTGTTGACCGGGAATGTCCAACTGGGTCAGGAACCCATTTTCAGTGGAGGCCCGGGGAGAAAAGCTCCACAAACAAGTACAGTTAACAATATCTAAAACATTTGAGAGAGCATTGGTACAATGATCATTTGATTTACATTTGCATTAGAGAAGTACAAAGTAAATATTTGTGACTTAAAAAAATAGAAAGTAAAATGTTTTATTAACATTTTATTTGAGAATTACATAGTAAAAACCTTTGATAGGTGTAGTTTGTAACATGGTCATTTCATTTACATACAGGTGAAAAGTTTGCAGTGTTTGAAGATAACTTGAATGGTGAAAAAGCAGTTAGGCTTGAAAGTATGAAATCACTGACAGCTTTAGGAAGGAAGTTGGTTAGAATATGTAGTTGAAATGCTGGAAGGCTAGAGGTATTGTTCTAAATAGAGTTAGTCTAGCTGAGGTGGGTGTTTGCAGTGTGGTTTAGGTAGCTTGGTAGGTAGATTTCTGTAGACTAAAGATAGAAGAATGTAATGGTAAGGAGAAATGAGTGAGTGGGATATGAAGTTAGGGAAAAGAAGAGGTAGTTTAAAGAGGGGAGGAGAGGAGGGGGGACGAAAGAAAAGAAAGGATTTATGGAAAGGAAGGAGGGGGGGTGGATGAGAGGTGGAGTGGCAACATAGTTCCTGGGTTTATTTAAAGCAGGTGCAGATATTTGTTTCTAGGAGGTGATTTTTTAATGTGAACTTAAAATGTTTGTGGTTATATACTTCATACATTGGTTGCCCACAAACAATTCTGGTGCTATTTTAATAGAACAGAATCATTTGTTATTCCCAACACAGCAAAACTACTCACAGCAGAGTCAAGGCTTGTTTTACCAGGGCCTTGGCTTCATCTATGGCTTTTTTGGAAAGGATTGGATTCTAGAAGTATTCTAAAAGCAGCAAATTGGGCCCTCTATACATATACACACTAGATTCCTTTTCCACATGTAGGACAGGATTTTCTAGGACCATTCCTCTAGGTGTTCCTGGATTCTCCCCCTTCCAGCTCCCAATTGTTCTAAATTATAGTAATTTATTTATTTTAAATTTGTTTACCAGGATGGTCTGACTAGAGACCATTTTCGGCAGAGGCCCGGAGAAGAAAGCACCAGAGACAATTACAAAAAATACAAAAAATTAAACATAAGCACAAAAACAAGAAACCCACATCACAGGTGCAAATTCAGTCACAGATATTAAGTTGATTACAAAGTAAGTTAAATAATAATACATCACAATTAGAACATTGCAATTAGAACACAATGGTAAGCTACCCATATAGCTTTGACAGCAGTGGTCAGTATGAAGAACATAGTACAGCTGTGTAAGTGAACTTACCATAGCAGTAGATGTTTAAATGATGACTGCTGCAGTAGCCTCTTGCTCTCTCCACACCCTTTTTTTTAATTTTTTTGTCAGGGAGTGATGCTGTATGTTTTCTTTTCCTAGCAATATCCTCTCAGGGCTTAGCCTCCCTCTCAAAGTTGGCATGAAGTCTCTGAATGACTTGGTGCCAAAACCCATCTTTTTAGTCAGCTTAGCTCAAGCTAATGGTCTGGGCTTGTGGAAGATACCCTGAAGCTTTTGAAGCCTGCTAGCTGTTATATCCTATGCAGGATATAACCCATATATATATATTTTCGGCTAATGCAGCAGTGACCATTCAAATATCAACTGTTATGCTGAGTTTACTTGTACAGCAATATACAATGCTCTATCTAAACCTGTTGCTGTCCACAGTGAAAAATAAAGCCAGCACCTCGAGTGGTTCCAATTCATAGATTTAATTGCCAGAAACTAGACTGGTTTCAGCTGTTTAAGCTTTCATCAGTAGTTACAAAGACCAAAAATAAACTGCTCCTTATATACCCTATAAGAAAGCAATGACATCACTTCCTGTCAAGGAAGAAAAAAATTGTTAATTATGTTACAAATGAAAATAAATGTATATGCAGCATACAAATATAATATACAAAAAAATTTTGTTGTTGTCCATCTAAGACTGTACCAAACCATCATTGATGTCAGTTAGTAGAAAAATAAGATAAAATATTACCTTGGTGTTGTGAAAGAGATGTGTGCTATATAAAAATGAAAAAAAGGTTAGCACAAAAGTACATAGTTTACAATAGTCATGTCAGTAAAAAATGTTGGGTAACATTATAAGCATATGTCAGTGTCAAGTAGGAATCTCTAAGAATAATAAGTGTACTGAATAAGCATATATGAAAAATCACATTTTGTCATTGAGCCCTGGTGGGAAGAGCCCACCCAGTTTGACTATCCATCTTTTCTCTTTTTTATTAAGAATGTCATGCCATCCTGTTTTGAATGCCCTATTTCCAATGATGTTGTCAATGATGCAAAAAGAGAATTTGGCTGTAGGATGCTTAATGGTGCGTCTGTATAATGCGTTGGTTGGTCTACAATTCCTGATGTCTCCCAAATGTTCTGATATCCTGATGCGGAATTGTCTGGATGTTTGACCTACATAGAATGCTGTGGAATATGATCTAAATGATATTCATTTTCTAGATGTTAACTTACAACGACAACCTGATCACACACTTAAAACATCTTCTTCTTCTTCTTCTTCTTTCGGCTTTTCCCGGTTAGGGGTCGCCACAGCGGATCACCTTGTCCGCACATTGAATGGCAGTGGAGTTTTACGGTGTCGAGTTGCCAGCCCGGCGCCCAACCTTCCACAGAAGGCACACTCACACGCACACCTAGGGCCAATTTAGAGTGTCCAATCCACCTGCAGCATGTCTTTGGGATGTGGGAGGAAACCGGAGCACCCGGAGGAAACCCACGCGTCCACAGGGAGGACATGCAGACTCCGCACAGAAGGCACCCCAGCCGAGGATCGAACCGGAGAACCTCTTGCTGTGAGGTGACACACTTAAAACATCTGTGTATCGTAAATTTCCACAATACAATACCTTACTACATGCCAACAGTCTCCATCCGAAACACATTATTAAGAATATTCCAAAATCTCAGTTTCTGAGAATTAAAAGAATATGTTCCTCAGAACAGGATTTGAACACACATCATGAGGCGTTAACCAGCAGATTTTTGGCTAGAGGTTATCATTGGGATACCATCAGCTCTGCCGCACAATGGAGTAATACGCAATCCAGGGATTCATTGCTAGTTTACAAGAACAAAGCTAGATCCAATAATTCAAACATATGTAGATTCATCACCACATATGGAAGAAATAGTCACAATCTCATCAACATTATTAACACACATTGGAACATACTCACATCTCACCCTCTTCTGGAGGGCTATTTAGGAGAACGTTGTTATTTCTCTTATAGGAAGGGCAAAACATTAAGTTCCCACTTTTCTTACTACAAAAGGAGTATCTTGGATGATAACTCTTGTACGCAGAGAACACTAACAGGGGATAAATTAGTGGGTACATATCCCTGTGGCCACTGCAGTTTTTGTGGTTATATATTTAAAACTAAAAGCTTCACAAGCAAGAATACTGGTCAGCTACATGATATTAAAATCTTTGGGAACTGCAGTTCTGACTGGATTATTTATCTAGCTACATGCACGTGCCAAGCATTCTATGTAGGTCAAACATCCAGACAATTCCGCATCAGGATATCAGAACATTTGGGAGACATCAGGAATTGTAGACCAACCAACGCATTATACAGACACACCATTAAGCATCCTACAGCCAAATTCTCTTTTTGCATCATTGACAACATCATTGGAAATAGGGCATTCAAAACAGGATGGCATGACATTCTTAATAAAAAAGAGAAAAGATGGATAGTCAAACTGGGTGGGCTCTTCCCACCAGGGCTCAATGACAAAATGTGATTTTTCATATATGCTTATTCATTATACTTATTATTCTTAGAGATTCCTACTTGACACTGACATATGCTTATAATGTTACCCAACATTTTTTACTGACATGACTATTGTAAACTATGTACTATTGTGCTAACCTTTTTTCATTTTTATATAGCACACATCTCTTTCACAACACCAAGGTAATATTTTATCTTATTTTTCTACTAACTGACATCAGTGATGGTTTGGTACAGTCTTAGATGGACAACAACAAAAATTTTTTGTATATTATATTTGTATGCTGCATATACATTTATTTTCATTTGTAACATAATTAACAATTTTTTCTTCCTTGACAGGAAGTGATGTCATTGCTTTCTTATAGGGTATATAAGGAGCAGTTTATTTTTGGTCTTTGTAACTACTGATGAAAGCTTAAACAGCTGAAACCGGTCTAGTTTCTGTGCAATTAAATCTATGAATTGGAACCACTTGAGGTGCTGGCTTTATTTTTCAGTATTGGTCTAACTAGCTTGGTTGCCGAGCACCAGTCGTACTTGCTAGCTTGCTTCTTAACTGCTGTCCACAGTATTACTACCCTCCATTTATGCAGTTGTGTGCACATTTTGGCTGCTTTTTCTTTAGAGCTCTTGTTCCAAGGACTGTCTGTTAAGCAACTCTCTGATCCAAGTTATTTTTCTTTCACAGTTCTGCATTAGTTGTGATTGTGTAACTTTGGTGGGAAAACCTCAGCTTAAGTAGCTGTCCATCTTATGGTGTTTTTTTACAGGTCTTCATTGATAGTGGTTGTGCAAACATGCTATGCTTTGTAGCTTTGGCAGGAAACACTAAGATCACCTTATCGATGGGACTTGATAATATACCAGGTTGCTTTATCAGTACCAAATATAGACTTTCTGAACCCCTGCTTAACATGTCTAGTCTAAACCTTTCCACTGTTTACATTCCTGAAGTGTAGAAAAAGATAATGTCATTATGCAAGGGTGACCTACCACAGACCATGATAACTAGAGATCCATTAGTTCCACTAACATCACATGTAAAGATGTAAAATATATCAGACCTTCATTACTCTATTGTGGGCCCTCAGCAGTTCAGTTTTGTCAAGGGGAATCCTGAATTTCTAGCCTCATTTCTTTGGAAAAAGTCACAGAAGCAGTGAATAGTGATTAAACAGTGCAGAGCATTTCTGGACCTGGCCAAAGCCTTTGATAATATTTCTCATGCAGCATTATTGTCATGCTTTTAAATGAGTATAAATCCTTATGTTTTGCAGTAGATAGCAGCTGGTTGTCTGAGACCAATTTGTTTTTTTTTTGTTTGTTTGTTTTAACTTGCAGATGCCACTTCTGAATGCAAAAAGTTACCAGTGGTGTTGTGCCCTGTCCTATCTGACACACATTTCTTAGACCTTTAGGCCTGCAATACTGGCCCGTGGGTCTCTGAATTTGCACAAGACTATAAACTGAGTGCTTGATCTTCCACTGACTGACATTCGCTACAGCGTGGGTTAGACCATGTTAACAACTGGTGTATGGATAGTGGTTTCAAATTAAATTCGAAAACATGTTTTGGTAAACAGAATATTTTCACAAACTGTATGAGGTGACACACCCCTGCAGTCAGACACTTATGTAAGTAAGAACTCGTAGATAATTCCTTAGCTTTTGACCATTATGTCTTTGCCCTAGTTTGGTAAGCCTTCTGTTTGGCTGCAGACTGCATGAATGTCCTTCCTTAGACCTTGTAGAGAATCTGTCTACCACAATTGCACTTTTCCCCTTCTAGCTGACAATCTTGTTAGAGCAACAAACAGCAATGAAACTGAGAAAAAAATAAGGAAGGTTACCCAATGGGACACTTATTTGAATCCATGAAGGCCAATGGTACCAACATCCACAAGTTGAACAGACTGGGTGCGATACCAGAGTTCAGAGGTCACAATATAGTACACTTGTAAGTATGCTTATGTACCCTTATGCCTATGGGCTTAGGTCATAGATTGGATATATGGCTCTGTGGAAGGCTTTGGCTTTGGTACCCTGGCAGGACATCCAGGTTATTTGGTGAGATAAGTCAACATTTTGTAATACTGTAACAGCGAACAGTAGGATATCCAGTACTATGGTAAGTTCTTACACAGCTGTACTTTCTCAAATAATCATTCTTAAAATGTTTTACATTCACCATTTAAACCTGTTTTGTACATTTTGAAAGAAGAAAAGGGGAACATTGCATAGACTGCCTTTGATTAATCCTTGTTCCCCTTTCTGAGCATTATTCTGCATGTGTTCCCACAAATTCTGTTTATTCCTATTAAATTGCTCCTTTCCTTTTCTAGAAAATTACATCCCCAGATGATCAAGGATTGTGTGAGAACTGCCTATAGTTTAATTATAACATCCTTTGTAGTCTTAGTACTTTCTTACCTACATCCTGAGTAGGACTATTAACAAATGGAGACCAAATGTATTTCCAACCTTTTATATCATTAACTGTAAGTGTAAAGAAGCTCCATCGGGGTTTCTAGTAAATTTTAAATGTACACATCAGTGCATAAAACTGTCTCAAGATTACCATCAACCTGTCTTGAAACAGTACATTTTTAATGTCATAATTCATCTATCTGCATAATCCTTCCTTACACTAGATGAGTTTAATACATGATTAATGCGAACGTTCTGTGCACCAGTGCCACAACCCAAAATCATTTTCTCTGCCACTCCCTTTAAGTAGGAGGCAGAGTTACTTTGTACAAGGTCTGCTTCTATTGAAGAGTGTGTTCCCAAGCTTCACAACCATTTGGAAGTACAATCCTCATAAGAGACAGAGAACCTTTTACAATAGTTCAATTATGAGTTGAACAGATCAGCAGAGGCAGTCCAAATGATATTATCCATTCCAGAGAAACTACATCACAAACTATGCAACACAGATTTGGCTAGAAAAGGTGAGCACTTTGGTTTCAAGATTTTCAATTTATCCTTATGGAATGGAATCTGAATGAATTTCAGTAACATGTTCTTTGAAAAAAAAATCTGTGTTCTTCCTCTTGAAAAAGGCAGTTCTTGATGCTATCACTTCTCTGAAGATGTTTGCAAGCAAATTAAAATTGCCAGTATTCGTAAAACAAGTTAACACAACTGGCTTTATTAAACTTCACAGGCAAAATTATTTTAATCTTTTTGCGCCTGCTTTAGTGGCATTTGAAAACATTTGTGGGTCTGAAGTAAGCCTGCTTATGTCTAGACTTCCAAAATACAAATGTGTCCAATACTGAATGACAGGCATTAATTGCTTTGTGGACAAGACTGCTGTAGTGCTAATGGATGCTGAGAAGTATTAATAATTACAATTTTGGCCATACTGACTGATTTTTATTGTGAAGTGATCAGGTCAGTGGTTGCTACTCTGTAAGACTCGATAGAGAACTGGAAGAATTAGAGAGTTCATTTTTGCCTCCAGACTTGATGGCCTTTTGTCAGGTTATCCTTTTCTTGGGGCTGTCTTTGATATTTCAAAGATCAGCAGAGGCATGTTAGCCCCCCAATGCACACACATTCTCATTGTATGACCCCAGGAAGTTTCAGAACAAATATACTGTTTTTTTTTTGTTAACTGAATTAAAATTTTAATTGGGGTAGAACAGTGATCCATATGAACCTTTTTCAGACTCTACCAGGGAGCGCTCTGATTAAGTGCCTTTTTGAATTGCACAGTAGGCGTATGTACAGAAAGCAGCTAACTAAAGGTCATATATGTTGTCCTTTAGACTAACTACTAAACCAGTTTGCTCAACTCAAAGATTCAGGAAATGTTTTCAAGGTAAAAAAGTGTGTGATTTACCTCCTGTTATTTGGCTACTGTTGACATTAAGAATCTTCAGGGGCGTGGCCAAGATGAGCACTGAGTAACAGCACTTTCTCTCTGCTCTGTTTTTACAGAATATTTATGACAGGATTTTTTGAGTATATCTATCCTAATTTTTTATATATATTTGGATTCTATTAATCATTCTTTAGGATAGTATATAAAAATTTTGGCAATTTTTAAAAATGTTCCTGTCAAAAAGTACTAGAGAAAATATTTGGACTTCAGACTACAGGATGAGCTATTCTAAATCTACACTTCAAGAAACAACTATTAAGAAAGAACTTCAGTCACTATTAACTAACATTCAAGAACTGACAGCAAAGATTGATAGAATGGATGTGAAACTGGATAATTTCAAAGAAAAATGTTCCCAGCAAATGGAAATATTACACAAAGACCTTAAGCAGCAAAAGAGATTACTGGTATAGAGACTTCATTAAATGATATGGACACTAGAATTCAAGAAGGTGAGCACAATATAGACTTTCTCTTAAAACAAAATACTCTTTTACAAACAAAAATTGCTGATTTACAGAATAGATCAAGAAGAAATAATAATATACTTTTTGGTTTGCTTGATAATGTTGAAGAAGGTAATATGGAAAAATTCTTAACATCTTGGCTCCCTGATGTACTACAGCTTCCTGAAGCTCTCTCATATGGGATAGAAAGACCACACAGGTCCTTGGCTACTACAAAAAAGGTAAATCCAATTCTACTATATCTGTTATAGTGAAGTTTTTATCTTCTCATGACAAGGAGATAGGGTTAAAGACTGCTTGGGCTAAATCTCCTATCAAATATAAAGAAAATGTCATACGCTTTGATAATGATTACTCATCTTCTGCAATTGCCAAAATAAAGATTTTTTTGCCAATGCTAAAAGAACTAAAGAAAGCCCAAATAAAGTCACAGCTATTATTAAGATGGTCCAAAAATATTTGATGATCTAGACTCTGCCATTACCTTTGTCAAAACAAGAAAACTACTTGATAAAATATAGGATATGGAGTGGGCAAATGCCAGCCTTAAAAGAAATGCTAATAACAGTTCCTGGAAGGCCTCTGAACATAAAAAAGAAGCTCAAAATAAGTGGCTAATTAAGCTATTTTACTATGACTTATTTACCCAAATCTTAAAAACTAACCCAGAAGTTGGGGAAGTGGAAATGGTTCAACAGGTGAGTCTTTGTTGTTTAAATGTCTTTTTATGGTACATAGTTGTTTTAATAGCATTTTATAGTCTGTTATTATTAAGGCTAGTTTATTCTAGTTCAATTTCTATAGCAAGTAAAGGCTGTTTATTTATTCATTTATTTATCTTTAAATAGTGGTTGTTGTCTGTTATAATAAATGCTCCGTATGTTTGGGACTGAAATTTATGGTATTTTGGGGAACTATAGTAGATACAGAGACTTATAGATGAGAAAATGAGAGCCTTTGTTACAATAGAATTTATTTCATTTGCTTTTAACTGTTTGTTATTTTATTTCCCTGCCTCTCTGTGAAGAGAGACTCTTCACTGATATTGTTGCCACAATGTTGCTTTAATAATTATGTTTCCCATCCCCTGTTCTGCTGTTGGAATGTGATGTTGTGGTAATAAATATATGAAAAGTTTATATTTTCTCCCTTTCAATGATCTGATATGTTTTTAAGTGATTCATTTGATGTTTATTTTGAGAGTGTAGATATTTATGGAGATGCTTTGGTTTATTTCATTTGTTTTCCTTTCTATTTTCCTCTTTGCTGTTGGTTGTGAAGGAATGGGGGATTTTGTATGGAATGATATGTTTGTGGTGGTCCAGTGGTTCACTGGGTTTGGGAGATGGAGTTTTTTTTTTAATGTTTTATATTGCTTTTCTTCCTCCCTTATGTCTTTCTTATTGTTCGTTTTATGTTTCCCGGTTTTCCTATGAGCTAATCAAAAGTTTTCTCAGTGAAAAGCTGTAAATGTTTTCCCTCCACAAGCTTGTGCATCTAACCTGTTAAACAACCTTGGTTTGTCCTCGCACTGCAGCTGCTACAATGGAGAGCAAGAAAAAAGTGTTGTTTCCATGGAAACATTTATAGACTGAACCTTGTGCTGAGAAGCTTTGTACAAGCTGAATAACAGAATAGACGGTTTCTAATGCCATCTACAGCTTAATTGAAAAACTGCACCTAAATAACATATATATCTGCTATATTTAAGCATTTATGAATGTTCATAAACAAAGCCCTTTTGACACATTTAAACCTTACATTTTGTACACTTGTCTTCATAATTCTATTGTGGTTGTGTAAATTTTATATTAGTTGGTATGACAAGCATATAGCGTACATAGCAATGTTGTTGAAATGAAGGGATTGGTGTGTCAGTGGTGGTCTAGTGGTTTGCTGGGTTTGAGAGATGGAGTTTCTCGGCTTTGCACTATTTCATATTGGCTTTTCCCCCTCTGTTGCCTTTTTGTTTTGTCTGCTTTTGTGTTTCCTGGTCCTGCCATGATATAATCTATAGCTTACAAAAAAAAAAAAGAGAGAGAAGAAAATACCTGCAAAAGTTTTCCCTCCTTGGTCTCATGCATCCGAACTGCTAAATGGTTCTGCTGCCTGTTCATACTGCGACTGCCTCAACAGAAAGCAAGAAAAAAGTGTCGTTTCCATGGAGCTGTTTGCGGTCTGAACTCTGTGCGGGAAACCTTCACAGAGCTGGATAATAGTTTGAACAGATGATCTCTGATGCCATCTACAGGTCAAATGAATGAACTGCAGCTAAGTAACCTGTATAATATAATTGTTATATTAAAAGCATTTATGAGGGTGTATAAGCAGAGCATTTCTGATACATTTATACCCCTATGTTTCTACACTTTTATTTATAATTCTATTTTATTTAATTTAAGCCTCTTTTGATTAGTACAACAAACATAAGGCATACATAGCAACACCATTAAAGTATTTATGAAAGAAGAAAGGGGAAAAAAAAGGAAATGAACATATATAAAGCTTTTCATGACACCTAAGCAGTAGTTAATATTCTTTTACAAGACACAACAATCAGAAATAAGAATAATTCTAGTACAGATAGAAAATAAATAAATAATGATTGAAACAATATATTCTATATGAATATAGCTTGCTACATACAGTATAGTCTCAGATGCAGATGTTTACCATATAAACTTGTATTTTGATATATTCTGACAAATCTAGAAGTTCTTTCAGATTACTAAAGGTCTTAAAGGTAAGAAAGGGAATACATTCCTTCTTAGATAATACTGAGCACTTTTATTAGACTCTCACACTACATTGGGAAACTAAAATGTAATATTTTCTATACTTTTTTTTCTCCGATACATGGAGATGGGGTAATAGTGTTGTTAGATATTGGCACAATACATAAAGAGAGAGGGGATTAGTCTATTTATTGATTATTATAGCAGTCCATTACATATAAATTAGTTATGACTTTTGCATTATTATATAATACATGACAGGTATTTATGATATGTTGAATTCATTTGACAAAAGTTAAAATGAAACAGTTACATTTGATTTACTTTGTTTTTTGGATGTTTGTTAAATTGTGCAACAACATATATATTTAGACAGGGAATAGATGAATGTTGTTGCTAGCTTGATGGACAATTTGGGTGACAGATGTCACTCAAATAAGAGTTTTTAACTCCAGGGTTTTTTTGAAAGAGTCTATGTTATTAGTAAATGTTATAAGTTTATGTTAATAGTTATTATGATGTTTACCAAATCTTACAAACTGAATTTGATGTAAACATGTTTCATTAGATAAAAGTTTTTCATGTTTTATATGTAAATTATAATTGTATTCTTAATAGTCAATTTCTATTCACTTATAAAATATGGGAAACACGGAGTGTTATTCAACAACAGATTTTCTGAACATTAATATTTCATGACATCATTGAAGTGTATATCGTTAAACATCAGTGGATTAAATAATCCTAGTAAGAGAAGATCTTTGAACAAATATCTTACATTGCACAATTCTCAATTAATATTTCTCCAAGAAACTCATTTACTAACTGAAGATGTCACAAAATTAGAATCCAGATCTTACAAACTTTTGATTAGCTCAGAACATACACAAAAAAGGGGGTGGCCATACTATGATAAAATACATTACCTATGCCTAAAATAATTGACACCTACAAAGATAACAAGGGGATGTTATCTTCAATTGTTGTAGAATTTAATAAGAACATTTTGACATTAATAAATATGTATTGGACTCCTGGCATTGGACCTACAACAGTGAAACAACATATAGACATATAGTTCAGTTTTCTAAGGGTAGTATTATTTTTGCTGGAGATTTTAACTGTATTTCTGACATAAAAGACTCTAGTACCAGTGGTAAAAGGAAAATTCCAACTATAGCTAAATTATTGAATGAATTTTCAGATTCATACATGATGAAATATATTAATAACTTTACTGATGCCAAGTCACTGTTCTATACATTCTACTCACATAAACATAATTCCTATTCAAGAACAGATAGGGTATTAATTTCCAATAACTTAAACTGATTTCTTATCAAACTCAAAAGTGATTTCTTGTCCTTTTTCGGACCATAATACCATAACATTTGATTTTATACTAAACTCCACATTTAATATTCAAATTAAAAGGATACCAGCCTACATAATTAAACTCAAAGATTTTATTGATTTTTTTCACTACAGAAGTACAAAATTTTATTGAACTTAATAGTACACAAGGAACTTCTGAAGTATACATTTGGGATGCTCTAAAAGCTTACCTATATGGTAAAATTGATTGTTATAAAAAGAAAAAAAAATGTGGGATAAAGACCTTCAAGCTATACAAAGTTAGATACTTTAAGGCTTGATGCTTCAAATAATCCAGATAAGAAAGACAGAGTGAATTACATAAATACCTTAAACAATAAATACATGGAAATTTTAAACCATAAAGTTATGATAAATTTTGAAAAATATAAACTTATAACTTTTTCTATAAATCCTAGATCCATGAATATACTAGCTAACAAAACTAAAAGATTAAAAACTTCACCATATTAAAGAAATCTATTCTCCAACAAAAAAATGGTATCTGATTTACCAAATATATTGAGTTTAGAGATTTTTTTTAAATTAAACCAACCCATTGATAGCATTAATAGTACAAAAGATATTCAATCTTTTGTACATAATATAAAGAACAGACTATCTGAAGCACAAATAAAATTAATAGATAAACAAATATCTTTTAAAGAAGTAAAAGATCAAATAACCAAACTTAAGCAAAATAAAGCACCTGGTAACGATAGTATAATTTCTGAAATCTATAAGGTTTTGCCTGCTAAAGCATTAACTCTACTACATACAGTATTCAATATAGCTCAAAATAACATCATACCTCCCTCTTGGAATTACACATTTATTTCCCCCATACTAATGTCTGATCAAGACCCTGTAAAATGTGCTTCATATAGACCCATTTTGTTATTAAACACAGACTGTAAAATGTTCATGTCTATTTATGCTGATAGACTTAAACATTTTTTACCATCACTGATAGATATAGATCAAACAGGTTTTATAATTAATAGAACTTCTTATGATAACATCAATAGAACAATAACTTTAATTGAATCAGTAAAAGCCTTAAAGAATAATTTGACTCTTGTTAGTTTAGATATTAACTGTGCCTTCGACTCAGTTAATTGGAACTATATTTTTATCTTACTGAAGGACTTAAACTTTTCTAATAGCTTTATTAACCTTATAACTCAATTATATAATGAAAGTCAAGCCTACATAAAAATAGGTACAAGTATATCCTAGAACATACCCGTTGTAAAAGGAATCAAACAAAGTTGCCCTCTATCTCCACTTTTATTCACATTAATTATGGAACCTTGAGCTGACCTAATAAGGGATAACAATAATATACAAGGATATAGGTTAAATTGTAATGAAACATCAAAAATCCAAATGTTTGCTGATGATGTATTAATCACTCATGGTGGTACTAACCCTACCTTACAATAATTATTTAAAAATATGGATATATTTCAAAAAAGTGCTGGTCTTAATTTTAATAATTCTAAAACACAGATTCTTCTAATTGGTTCCAAACGTTATAATATACAAGACCAATATAAAAAATATATACCTCAGTCCCAACAAATAACATATTTAGGTATAATTATAGCAACCAATATTAAAGATATCTTACACTTAAATTATAGTAAAAGTATAACTATCATAGAGACTCTAATTAATAAGTGGAAGAAGAGTTTATTTACAATGGATGAAAAACTTTCCATTATAAAGATGATCTTGCTTCCAAAGATTTTATACATAATACAATATATTTTTATTCCCCCTACAAACTCTTTTATTAAAAAATGTAATACACTGATTAAGAACTTTTTATGGCATCCGATAAAGCCTAGGCTTGCATTGTCCTATCATATGTATAGATGGGAAAATGGAGGTATATCTTTAACAACTCTAGAACTTTATTCAGTTTTATCAGTTATTAAAACAATTGTTTATCTTATAGATGGAGAGTATTTTGCAAAATAGAAGGAAATTATGTTAAATTTATCCCAAAATACCAAAAACGAAAATAAACATCTACTACAGTTAATTAATAATTCATTTATATGGAATTTGAGAGAGTATTTTTCCAATGATTCCATTCAAATTCTTAAATCTACTTAAATAATTTTAATTCTAAGGGCCTTTAAAAACAATATATTTAGGTTTAGAATCTTTGAAAATTGGCTGTTCCTCATCTTCCCTATTTCCTATACACAAGGTATAATTCTATCTGCAGATCATTCTAAAATGTTATTTAAACAAAAACAATTAATGTTTTGGCATCAAATGTTAAATAAAAATGAAGCAAAATCTATTAATGTTCTTATAGATGAATATAACCTTAACTCTCTACTTTGGTCAGATTTGCAAGAGTTTAGAAAATATATTCTAGATAAGCTTATTTTAATCCCATCAAATGCTAAAAATTCAATACCCAAACTTATTCAATATTTGATTTTATACACTTATAATACTTTACCAGTTAAAAATAGTATATAATATATTTATAAAGAAATTAAACAAGATCTAGATGTATATTCAGATAACTATTGGAATTCATTTTTAGTAATCAATAGTTTTACTCCCTCAAAAAAAGACAAAGTTAATTTCCTTCAGTCAGCCAGCAAAACCACTTCCTCCATTAAATGGAGAATATTCACATGGAGACTTTTGCATAAATCTTTCATCACACCTCAGAAAATGAGTAAGATAACTAAACAAGATGTTGTTTGCTGGAGATGTAACGCAGTAACAAATGCTGATTGGAATCATATATTTTATGACTGTGTATTATAAAAGAAATTTTGGGAAGAAGTTAACACTTTTTTACAGGCAATTTTACAGACAATTTTATGCTTACAAAGTCAATTGTATTATTCAATACACCTGTCCCATACTGTATAAATAAAAACAAATATTCTTTGCTCTGGTCTGTACTATCCATTGCCAGGAAAATAATTGCAAGAAATTGGAATTCCTCATCAGTTTCCTCATTTAAAGAGTTTAAAGGTCTTCTCTTAGAAATATCTAAGTTAGAAATGTTAACTATCAAATCTAAATCTACAAGGAATACACAATTATATTGCAAATGGGAAAATGTACATTAATTATTAGTTAAAGAACTGGATAAATGATTAATGCAGTAATATTTCCTTTTTCTTTAATCTTTTATTTTATGTTTTCATTTTTCTTCTGCCAAACTAAAATTAATTGAGCCTGTTATTCGATATATTGTGAATATCACTGTACATAATTTACTGAGCTATTATAGTTATTGTATTCAATGTTTTCTTTTTGAAATATTGCATTTTAAAAAATTTTAACTTATTCAATTTTTTTTCAAAATATCTGTTTATTATATTAATGTTTTCAGTAAAGCTGTTTTTTTAAAAAAAAAAAAGAATCTTCATACAATTCTGCTTCTGGCTTAGTCCAACTAGGCCATTGTCCACTTTTCAGGGGAGACCTGAGATGGTATTCATGCTGACCTAGGGGGAAATTTGGCCAGGGCAGCAGGGAACTTCTCCTACTTCTCTTTTGTTTTTTTTTCCAAAGTAATTGCAATGGGAGCTTTTATAGTCACTGGAGCATCTCAGGCAGGTGGGACCTCAGTTTAACTTCTCGCACATAAACAGCACATTCAGGAAAGCAGCACCCCCTGCTTATACTGCACTGCCCTGTGTTTAGAATTTTTTTTTTAGAAAATTCTGGGGTCTCTGTAGCCCTTAGTTTGGCAGAGTGATAGTTATTACCAATTGCCATTTCTTTACCAGTATTGGATCCTTTTGCTGCATTGTGGACAATTTTCAACACTTAGAGGGGGAGAGGTGTGATTTTAGCAAAAAGTTGTTAATTTAAATGATGTCCCTCATTTTTCTTAATCCATTGTCTCAGAATTTGTGCAGTGTTTTGGATTTGAAGGTTTACAAAGGTGATATTGCTAACCAACTTACTAGAACCAGCAGAAGGTCCATGGACAGTAAAGTGCTTACATTTTAGAAGTATGCATCCTTCCTATGCAGAAAAGGAACATTGTTAAAGGTCAGTTTGGGCCTTCCAACAGTTTGACAGTTGAAAAAGAAAAACATTTATGAAATGTGAATCTTAGAACTATATTGCTGGAGTATCCTTTGTCATTGAGTTATTAGGGAGATCACTAATAACCCCAGTGACTTGTCCATCATTAGTTGTACATAATAATGGCAACATTTTTGATCACTGATAAGGTGTTGAAAGAAACTGGCTATGACTACCAAATGTAGTATTGATCTTATTACAATTAAGGACATTATGTTGAATGAATTCTAACTTCTTATGAGCCATGGTAGTGCTAATAAGTAAGTGGTGTTTGTAAATGGAGAGCATGTGACTATGAAAGATTTGAATCAAGTACTACTACAATTTTAGAAAATGACTTCTGAATCCCAGTTTCTATCTGCGCAAGTGCTGACTTACTTTTGTAAATAAAGGTTTCTTTGGAACATGTGCTGTAGAGTAGAGGGCTTACTCGATTGTATCATTATACCTCTGCATCATCAGTACAAGACACATTCTCATGGTTAAAAAAAACCCTTGTTTAACTGGCTTACAGGCAATCCAAATACTTAATCTGTTTTTTTTTAAACATCTTTATTAAATCATCCTAAATATCAACATGAGTTTCTATACACCAGCAAAAAATGAACATTATTTTCTATAATTCTTGTGCAGTGCACGTTCACTCCAGCACTACATAAATTCCTCACTTCCTGCCTTGCCTTCCGCTAAACCTTGTTCCTCTTTCTGAGCATTATTCTGCATGTGTTCTGACAAATTCCCTTTATTTCTATTAAATTGCAGCTTTTCTTTTCTAAAGTTTCCATCTTCAGATGATCAATTTGTGGCTCACCTTTGCAGCAGCCTAAGCTGTATGGGTCTTACCCTCTGCTCTGGCTAGCCTCACAGAGTTTGGGTGCCCTCCAGGTGCTGCTTTTGCCAGGATCATATAGGGATACACCATATAAAAGTCAGTTGGAACTCCAAAATATTTGTGGAGCTTTTTTTACCGCTGACTAGAGTACCTTATTTGGAGATTTGTCAGTCAGCTAGCAGTTTAAGAGCTGGACAGGTAAGTACCCTTTAGGGAAAGTCTTTTTTATTTTAAATTGATTTAGTGACTTTTCTGTCAGAAAGTTTTGCTTTTGCCAAGAAACAGTGATGCAGACTGTCTTGATATTTTGAAGAGAGTTGTAATGTTGATGCTTGTGTAAACTTGAAAGGAAGGTTTAATTTTTGACTAAATACTTTTTCAAATTTTGTAGTAATGTGTTTGGGACAGGATGCTGCACTTGTGGGGGACTATCAGTGGTTTGCTTACTTCAGAACCACTTGTTCTCTGCCATACACCTTACCAAATCATCAAGGCTCTGTTACCCACATTCCCTGTTCATTATTTACTGATGGAGCAGTCAGTCTACACTGTTGTACCTTCCCATGCATATAAAACTGTTAAGAAGTCTTTAAGTGAAGACTGGCTCCTTGTTTGCCTTAGCCACTGGTTGGTGAATGTGCTGTGGTTGCTTGTTTTTCAGACCAACTATCTGGTTCCCTGACCCTTTTTGTGTAGCCAAGCCAATAAAGATCGGGGAATAGCAACATCCTCTATTGCTGTAGGGATGTCTTTAATGGGTGTGTGAAAGCTCCTATTCATCCTGTCTGGTAAAGGGTCTTCATTTGGCCAGGATTGGGTTGAGAATGTGGGTACAATGTGCCTAGGGGTCAGTCTTTGTTCTGAGAGACTATTGTTAATGAGAGAAACTTCCAGTCTCCTGTTTATTTCCATGGACAGGGTAGATTACTGGGATCTGTTAAGGAACTGATAGCTGCTTTTTGTTTGCACTCACAATCATCTGGCAAGAAAAGGAAGTGATGTTAATCATGTATTCTGCCTCAGTGGTATTTTGGATTACCTGCCACATTAACCCAGTACAGGCCAGCTTTCAAAAGATCGGACTCCACTCCCTCCCTTCCCATGACAGCTGTTTGTCTGAGCATATGCAGACAGGGGAGCCGTCAGCTGTATCAGGAAGAGTGTTCAGTCTTTCTTCCAAAGAAAAAAGTCATCTGACTCTTCACAGGATCCGGTATTTTTCTTCAGGTTTTCTACTCAGATAAGCCCCATTTGAAAAGGAGCGTTTCATGTGAGACCCCATCGAAAGCAGATGCCCCAGATTCCTCCTCCCTGGAATCTCAACTTTGTTCTTGAAGAAATTGACCTTACCCCCTTTTGAGCTTGTCCTCAGGCTGATTTACTTGGAAGTTCATTACTTGGAAGACTGTTTCACTCATTGTCATACCTCTCTACCTCTTAGAGCAAGAAAGCTAAACAAAGCTACAAATAATGGGGAGACAAAGGCTCAGAAATAGGGGCACATTTTATATATTGCTCTTACAAACTTAGAAGGTTGGTAGAACAACAGATTTTGCATTAGCATGATTTTCTGAAGGGCATTAAGTCTGAAAATCAAATGTCTACCATTATTTTCTGACTTCCGTCCTTAGCGATTTGCCAGAAAACCACAATTTTATGGGAAACAGACCAAAAATATGAGTCAAAAATCTGGAGATTCTGTGAAAATCTGGACAATTGAGAGCTGCAAGGTCTTATGGTGGGCTAACCCAGTCTGATTTTTCACAAGGACAAGGATGTTTTATGCACCAATGCATCATTCATGCCAGAATTTCTCAGTTAACCTTGAATCAAGCCATCAATCTCCCAGTGTTCTATCCTGATCCAAAAAACAAGGGAGAAAAGATTCTACATAGATTGGATGTGCACAGTCAACTCTGGTACTACCTTAACAGAATAAAGCCCTTTAGGAATCTTGAACAGCTATTTGTCTTCTGAATGGGAGCCAAGAAAGTTAAACCTTTCTGTAAGCAACCTGTTGCATGATTATTGTCCTCTGCTTTTGTTTTCTGTTACTCAGGCCATGGTAAATCTCTCTCAGGCAAGGTTAAGGCTCTATTGACTATGGCCATATCCTCTTTCATGGCATATTGGAAATGGATGGATTGTAGAAGCATTCTAGAGGCAGTGGCCTGGTCCTCTGCTAATATCTTCACAAAGTACTACAAACTTGATTCCTTTTCAGCTGGGATTCAGAGCAGGCTTTGCTAGGACCATTCTCCAGGGGGCTACTGGATCCTTATCCTTTTACCTTCCAGGTAGAGTAAGCTTTGGGAATCTAACTAAAAATGTCACTGACAACATGAGAATGGTCCTACTTAACTATAACAGTAGATTTTTGAATTCCTTACTGCTTCAGTGGCAGCACCTACCATCCCCCAAACTGTGCCTAGTTGAGGTGAGTTTCAACCTCTCTGATTCGGTTGCTGCTGGATAAGATTTTTATATGGCTTTGTGATTGGCTGTGAATTTACTGCTGATAAATTATTCTGGCTTCACATACTTTCCTGTCCTTTGTGGATGAGAAAAAGCCTGAACACTCACTCACTCTCTGTGACAGCTGAAGGCTTCCCTCTCAGGATATGCTCAGCCAATCATCAGTCACAAGAAAAAAGAGGGAGAATGAGTCTGAAGTTTTGAATGCTGGCCAGTACTGGTTTACCTTGGCAGATAACCCAAAATGCCATTGAGGCTGTGAGGAATTTAAACATCTACTGTTACAGGTAAGTAGGACTTTATTTTATTTATTTATTTCAGTTTGATTACCGGGGAAGTCCACTGGGCTTGGGGGCCCGTTTTCAGTGGAGGCCCGGGGAGAAAAGCTCCACATAACTCATTACATCCGAGTGACGCCTCCAGGTGCATTTGCAGTTACCTCCTACTGCTCCTCTAGGCATCAAATATTACTTGCTTATACTTGCATTAATAATTCCAAAACCATGCTACATCCAGGGTATCAGAATATTTTATCTTGAAGCATACATGATGGCAGACACAACTGTATTGATATTTTACCTCTGTCAATGAGTATTTGTTAGAATTGTAAGGTGATAACTTACTTTTTAAAGGCTCAGGCCACACCCACAAGGAGTTAAAGGTACACACTCAAAAGAGTTGTAGTGGAGGGAATGAGATAAACATTTTTTAATTAAGAAAGAGTTAAGACACAGAAGAACATTACAAGTTAACAGGTGGCTAGAAAGTAGTCTACAAAAACAATATCAGATTGCTAAATTAGCAAAGTTAGCAAAAATTATTGACAATTTCAATTTGGCAAAATTGGCTTATTAAATAAAGAGACAGAGAAAAGGCAAAAAGAAGGAAGGACATTCAGAACTTTAATGTTAGAAGCTTATGCAATTAGTATTTTAGAAGAGGTGAAGGAGGGTAGGGGGTATGCCTGGGTAGCTTAAGCATATAGAGTAAAGATGCTTTAGTTGGTAATAGTTTGGTATTTTAGGAAAGGTTAGAAAAGGATCAGAGAGATTATAGAGGTTAGCCTGGAGAGAAGGGGAAGGATAGTTGGACTGGTGTAGGTTGGAGAGTACAGTTGCAAATCCTATTTAGATAAAGGTGAGAATGGAGTTGGGTTTTGAAGTTGTCTAGGTTGTTACAGGTTCTTAGGGAGGAGTGTAGGGCATTCCATTTCTTAGCAAGGGTAAAGGATAAGAGAAGGTGACCTGCGGGGCGCTTAGGTTTTTGTACTGAGATCAGGTTTTGATGAGAAGATCTGAGGGGGCTATAGGGTTGCAGAATATTGGAAAGTGCAGGACAGTTAATAGGATGGAATAGTAATTTGTGGGCTGTGGTGAGTTGTAGAAAGTTAAGATGATTTGGGAGTTCAAGCCAGTTTAGAGAGTGGAGGGAGGTGCAGTGATGAGAGGAGGATTTGGATTTGGTGGCAAATTTAGAGATTTTATTGTAGCATTGTTCCAATTTGGAGGTAAGGGTAGAAGATAGGTTAGTGAGCAGTGGAGCGCCATAAAGTAGAGATGGAAGGAGGTAAGTAGAGGCAAGGGTTTGCCTAGTGGAAGCGGACAGAAAGTGGATGTTTCTATATAATAGGCCAAGTTTTATATGTGTTTTTTTTATGTTTAGCTGAATATGAGTATTGAATTTGAACTGGTCATCAATTGTAACACCCAGAAGTTTAGTGGAGTTTACTATTTCAATCACAGAGTTGTTGAGGCTGGTTATTTGGAAAGAGTTTTATCAAGAGATGAGGATTTGGAGGGGGAGAAGAGCAGGATTTTGGTTTTGTTTGCATTAAGGGAGAGGTGATTTTGGAACATCCAGTTTTCAGTAGTAGAAAATGCTGTTTGGGTTAGTGCTTGGAGCTCTGTTAGGTTAGGGGCGTTGCAGATCAGAGTGGAATCGTCGGCATATTGCACAATTGTCGTATTGGGGATGGCTTTATGAAAGTTGCTAATAAAGATATTGAATACTAAAGGGCCAAGAATGGAGCCTTGAGGTACACCGGTGGGGGTAGGAAGGAAGGAAGATGTTGCTTGGCCCCATTTCACAGCTTGGGACCTATTTGAAAGGTAGCTAGAGAACCAGCAGAGAGCTTTTTGGCTCAGACTTACACAAAGGTACTTTCCTTCTCATTCTGAGATTATTTCTTCAGTCAAAAGAGCAGTCAGTGCTGGGACAGGGGTGTACTTACGGATTTTTTTGTCAGTCTGAGGAAAGTATGGCTTCTGATTTCTTCACTGAAGAAATTTCTTTCACTAACATTTTATTTAACATACACATACCACTTTTCTAATCCTAAAGCTGATCCAGCAAATATGTATCTTTCTAAATCTACTGATGCTTAACAGGTTACTGCTATTAACTCCATTCCTCCTGATGAAGGTGGAAAAAGCAATGGATAAGTTAGGCAAGAAAATCTATTCCTCTGGTATGTTAACTTTGAGGATTTTGAACTGCCAAGTGCATATGTTAGCATTTGTTTATGTCTTTTGAGAATATGCATAAGTTAATGATTAACCATTCTTCTGAGGTAACAAATTTATTAAATACTTCCGTGACAGTTATTTCTCAGGTGACTTAGCATTCTTTAAAATGTGCTCATGATGCTGCTTGCTCTTTCTGTAGAGCTGCTGCATCTAGATCCTTTTTGGGGAGATTTGTTTGGCTGTATTCTCAAAATATTCCTGATGATGATGAATCAGATTTTATATTACCCTTTAGATAGACTTTGTTGGAATCTTCTGCAGCTGAGGTGCTTAAAAATCGTGATGACAGGGGAAAACTGATGAAAGGGGTGATACAGATTTTAGCCCTCCTTTAGCAGACCAAATAATAGATCTGATGTTGTCAGTTTCCATTCTATCCTCAACTGTTGGGGTTCAGATCAAAACCTCGGATCCTACTTAGCCGTTACTATAGCTCATGACCACTGAAAGCCTCTCAAGCTCCTCCCTAACCCATAAAGCACCATTCCCCTAATATACCCCAGATCTCATTTGCCACTTCGTGAATAAGACATGGTCACCATTTCAGATCTCCGTTGTTGTTCAAAGATAAGTTTCTTTAAATCTTTTTTATAAATTTCATATATTTGTATATTGCCTTCCTTTTTCTATTACAATTACTGTCATTCTCATTATCATAGTTGGTATTTTTCCTTCCTTTTACTTGACCTTATATTTTGGCTACACCTTCTATGTAATCTTATTACAATTGTTTGTATTTCTAACCTTCATATTTAAAAAGTAAAAAACTGTTTCCTTTCATCTTCTCTTCTGTGAAACTTTTTTACAGTAGTCAGAATGTCAGAAAAAGGCCCTTTTGGTTAAAAAAATGTGAAAAATGTAGGCACAAGTTGCCTTTATAGGATGTGCATCCCCTGTGTGTATACTATACAGGCACTGATCATCTGAAAGTTGATTGCAGCATATGCCAAAATTTTAATCCTTGGGCTATTGCTGACCTTAAAAATAAACTCATTCTGAAAGGGTCACTTCAACACCCTTTTCTGAACCCTCCAAATCCAAAACTAAGGAGACTATTTTAAAATCTTCCAAACTGCCAGGATCGTCAACTCTTTCTTCTTCTTTGAAGCTGCCCAAGAAAAGTAGAAGCTGGATCTTCCTTGACAATTTTGGTGCTGGATCTGACAGCCCCTTCTTCAGCTCCGAGCACCTTGGACCAAATATCTTTACCTAGGACTATGTACTCTCCAGCTGTAGACCCAGCACTGTCCAGAGTTCCATCTCTATTTCTGGAACTCAAACATTCAAATTCCCTATCCTTGGCATCCTCTCCATCTTCCAGAAGTCTAACAAAAGCCGACATAGATAGGATGATGAGGAGATTCCTCATGGCACAGTTTCAGATCAGAGTTATCTTGACTTTTACGCCTATGGGTTAGGAAGTTCTTCCTTCTGTCACTCCCCCATAACAACTCATTCTCTGATCTGACCCATAATTTCAGAGCCCCTGGATCTGAATCTTCCATGTCCATCTGGTTTGGATCTGAAGATGGTTTTATCTTCTGATCAGAAGACATCTCTGAGTGCACTGGCTCTGATGTCTTTTGAGCCAGATGATTTTCAGAGCCAATGCATTCCTGTCAGGTCTGAAGTGTTGGAGTCAACTCAGAAGTTTTCGGAGCTGTCTCTGCCCCTCAGAGCTACTGCACTGGACAGCTTAGCTCCAACTTCTGAATTGGGAAGATTGTCTTTGGGGTGTAAGGCTTCAATTGGCCAGAAGCTCGGCCTCTTGGCTCCATTGTCTTCCTTTTCCCAGGAGCTTTCTGCCTTTGAAGTGGTGAAAAGGATTTTCTCTGCTCAGGCAGAGTGGACGGAGCCTACCCCTTTGGATATTACTTCTGGATCCCAGATGTCTCTGCACCTTGAGCCACATCATTCGAAACCACAGGGATAGCCAGCCCAAAGTCTCCAGACCACCTTGCAGGGTTTTCCTGTCTCTTCCGATACTTCACCAGAGCATCCCATCAAGGAAGTCTCTAGGAAGAGGAAGTGCAAAAGTAGGCACTTGGACTCCCCTCAGGAGTCAGTTACCAAGGATATGGATTTTGATGATGAGGAAGGGTTCCCACAATCACCTCCTGAAGATGCCACATTTAGAGACATTCTTGAGATCCTTAAACAGAGGGGTGGTTGGTCCTCTGACAGTCCTTCCCCAGAGGAGTCAGTATTCCTGAAGTCCTTTGGAGCTGGCCCGTCTACCTCCTGGGTTACTGTGCCCACCATTGAGCTCATTGACTTGATCTCTAGCCAGGAGTGGAAGGTGCTTGACTCAGTTAAGCCAATTCCCAAGAGACCAGACCAGATTCTGGCTCTACCAGTAGGTAGGAAATTCTGGAGTAAAGTGGTGCCTATAGATTTTATGATCATGGCTGCGGCCATCAAGAAGGAACAGGCTGAGCAGAGTTCCTCTGTCCATTTCCCATAACGGAGTCTAGGGTGTTGGACAGATTTGGGTAGCATGTGTATGCTTCAACGACCTTTGCCCTTTGGTCACTGAACTGTTTGGCACACTTTACAGGACTACAAAGGGACTTGATCATGGGACTTTCAAAATCCCTTGCCAGAAGCACTACTGCTGAGGCTCAATATTCTGTGGCTTCACAGTTGGCTACCCTTGAATCTATTTCGAATTCGGCCATGAAGCTTATCTGGCATGCAGGTGAAGGTGCCTCAAGGGCATCAGGTTCAGGCAAATCCATCAGGAGGCATGCCTGGATGCGCTTGTGTGATTTTTGAGGAGCCCTTCAAGTCTCTGTTCATCAATACACCCTTTGATGGAAGCTTGTTGTTTGGCCCAAAAGTGAAGAACACACTCTCCAGGTGTGAGAAAGATGGAAAGACCCTTTCTGCAGTGGGCATACATGTTTTGACCCCTCAAAGATCCTTTTCTAGGAATCAATGAGGTGGTGAAAAGATGTGGTTCAGGAAATCCCAGAGCTCTTTCTGATCCACATGAAGATAGTTTCACCAGGGGCAGAGGGGGGAACTCAAATGGTTGTCACCACCCATGTGTCAGAAGAGGCCTGTAAAACCAAGGGTCCAGGGATTCTTTCTCTGATAGATCCTATCAGCACTCCTGAAAGGAGGCCTGATTGTCCCCCTCTGGAGGCAATCTGGGGTCGACTATCCCTGCACCAGACAGCCCGGCTAGAGATAAAAAATACATGGGTGCAGAGGATTATTTCCAGTGGTTATATAATTCCCATTTCCTTAAGCCCTCCATCTATATGAAAAATTCCAGATGTTCCACCCAGTCAGAGGAAAGCAGCAGCACTAGAGATACAAAAGCTGATAGAAAAAGAGTCATCTAAGAGGTCCCACCAGGCCAGATAGAATCTGGAACTTACTCAAGATTCTTTTTAGTACCAAAGAAAACAGGGGACTAGTGAAGAATTTTGGATCTCAGTGACTTGAACAAGTTAGTTTGACACACAAAGTTTCAGATGGTCACGGTTCAGTCCATTCTGCCTCTTCTGTGCAGGGATGACTAGATGTGCTTGACAGACCTTCAAGATGCATACTATCACATAAAAATGAACAGACAATGTAAAAGGTATCTACGCTTCCAGCTGGGAGCCAGTCATTACCAGTTCAGAGCACTGCCCTTTGACTTGACCACAACCCCCAGGGAGTTCGCCAAATGTATGGCAGTTTTAGCAGCTCACTTCAGACTGCAGGGATTCCAAGTGTTTCCATACATGAACGACTATCTCATTACCTCCCCAACCAGGCATCTTCTCATAAGAGCATGCAATCAGGTACTCCAGACTTGCTCCCATCTGGAGATAACCATAAATTACAATAAATCTCAGAACCAACTCAAACATTGTAATTCATATGAGTAATTTTCAACATAGTATCACTGACAGCATCTCTTCCTCTCTCAAGAGTACAAACAATCAGATTCCAGGTCAGAAAAATAATTCACAGTCCCACACTCTCAGCCCGATTTATTCTATAATCCTTAGGATCAATGTCCACTGCAATAGTCCTAGTTCCTCTAACAAGATTTTACATGAGAATTCTTCAGTGGATGCTAGCAACAAATGGTCTATTCTTTACCAACACATATCAGCTCAAATAAGAATCACTCAGGCATGCAAGAGATATATTTGGTGGTGGATTCGATCAGATCATGTTCTACAAGGCCTTCCTTTTATTCTCACTCAACCCAAGGCCATAGTAACCAGGGATGCATCCCAGATTAGGTGGGGGGGGGAGGCTTTTCTTGGGGAACAACATGCATATCAATATCCTGGAAATGAGAGAGTACTCCTAGCACTGCACGCATTCCAAGACTGCCTCCCTTTCGGGACATTTGTGATTCAGACAGACAATATGTCAGTAGTTTGGTACATCAACAAACAAGGAAGAACAAGGTCTTACCCCTTGTGTCAAGAATCCCTCAATGTATGGCACTGGGCAATCTCATGCAACCACTTTCGGATAACAATGCACATTCTGGGGAACCCCAGAGTAATAGCAGACAAACTGAGCAGGTCCGTTCTACTGCCTCACGAGTGGTCTCTCAACATGAATATGACAGGAATCATTTTCTGTTGATGGGGCTACCATTGCTGCTGTCTTTTTCTTCTCCCCTAAGCAACAAATACAGCAGCTTCTTTGCCCTGATCTCCCCTCCGGGGGAATCACCAAGGGATGCTCTACTCCACGATTGGCCCCCCAGTCTCTTCTATGCTCATCCCCAAATATCTGCAGAAAGCTGCCAGGTTGAAGAGCAGAGTCATCCTCATTGTACCTTACTGGCCTTAACAGATTTGGTTGCCCTTCCTTTGGCCTCTTCTACTTTACCCACCTTGGATTCTGGACTTGATTCCAGACCTCCTGTCTCACCCAACAAGCATGAGTCACCTGGATATCTCAGTCCTAAAGTTAACGTGTTTTCTCCAGTTCCGTTAATAGCCAGACAACTGATGCTCTCTTCCCATCAGTCACATACTTTCATCTTCCCATAAGGCTTCTATAAGGGAACTTTACAGAAGTAAATGTAAAAGGTTCATTTTTGAGACACAACAGAAACACATTGACCCCTTTTCAGCTCCTGTACAAAGTGTTCTTGAATTTTTGGCAACAATATTTAATGACAGAGCTAGCTTCTAAATGATTAGAGCTGAATTAGCAGAAATCTCTAATTTTCATACTGGATTTGAGAATTCTTCCCAGGCTTCATCTAAACTTTGTAAAGCCTTTTTGAGAGGCACCCTCCTTCTGAGACCTCCATATAAATACCCTACTCCACCATGGGATTTAAATTTGATACTGCAGGCCTTAATCCAGTCTCCCTTTGACCCAGCAGCTAAATGTGACCTTAAATTCCTAACCTGGAAAACTATCTTTCTAGTAGCTATTACCTCGGCTAGGAGAATTTTCAGACCTTCAAGCATTGTCTTGAAACCTCCCTACTTAATTTTTTATAGGGATAGAGTTACATTACGTACCAATGCTTTCCTTCCTAAGATGGTGTCAGAATCCAGTATTAACCGGCCCATCAATCTGCCAGTTTTCTTTCCTAAATTTGCAAACAAGGGTGAATATATGTTACATATATTGGCCAGCCACAGACAATTGCGTTTTTACAAACAGAAAATGAAAGATTATTGAAAGACGATCAATTATTTGGGTCTTTTGCAGATTCTAAATTGAGCAAACCAGTTGCAAAGGTAATTCTAGCCAGATGGCTTACAGACTGTATATCATTTGTCTACAACAAATTGGGTCTCACCTTACCAAAATCTTTAAGAGCCCATTCAGCTAGACTCATGGCAATTTCTTCAGTGTTTCTATCTAGGGCTTCCATGGACGATATATGTGCGACTGCAACCTGGGCTAATCCTCATACTTTTATTACTCATTCCAAACTAGATCTGGTCCAAAAGAGCAGAGCATCCTTTGACTCAACTGTGATTAGGAATATCCTTCCTTAGAGTCCACCCAGGGTTTTAGGTAGGTGGGGACTCTGTCCAACAGTTTAAGAGAGAGTGAAAATTGACATCATCAGATAATGAAGTTATGTACTCACCATAACGTTCCATCTGTGTTGCCCATTTTCATTCTTCCTCAGCTTCCCACCCAGCAACCCCTGACCTTGCTCACAAATGATTTCTGAAAGATAGAGAGATTATAAGGACACCACTGTCTTACTTGTTGAGCTCCAGAGACGGCTTATTCTGCTGAAACTTTTTATTGTCTCTCTTTATACTTCCTATAAGATAGAACAGCAAGATCTGAGGTATGTTAGGGGTTGGTGCAATGTGGGTAAGGGAAGAGCTAAAGACCTTTTTGTTGGCCATGAGATATAGTAATGGCTGAGTCGGATCCAAGGTTCAAATCCAAACCCCAACAGTTCAGGAAGAATAAAAATGGACAACACAGATGGAATGTTATGGAAAGTACATAACTTCTTTTTTTCCTTCTTCAATCTCCTTTGCCAGTAAACTATTTAAGAAGCAAAGAGCCAGTAATTATGGTTTCAAAAAAATGGCAGAGAGATTCAAAAAGGAAAGGAAAAGCCTCCAAAAATCAAGGTCAGTCCTGTCATTCAGTAAGTCCATTCACCCATTCAGGCTCCCCCTTCACCACTCACACACATACACCACACACTGTGGCAGCCTATGTTCCTGAGACATTTTTTTTTTTTTGCATCACAGAATCTCAGGCAATTGGGTCCAGAATATAATCTGAAGGTTTGCTCTTTGTAATGGGAGTAGTTCTTTCCCCTTCTCTTGGGATCCCTTCTTGCCCAGGGAAACATACTTCTATTTTTCCTTCCACTCTGCACAGCATGCTGTCTCAGGGACTCATAGAACCAGAGCCTGTTAATGTTCTAGGCAAAGGTTTTTATTCAAGGATACTTCCAGTTCCCAAACCAGAAGATTCCCAAAAAACAGTGTTGGATCTTTCTTTTCTAAATACTCTTGTCAAGATTCTAAAGTTCAAGCTATTATCACTTTAAAATCTTGCACACCAGATTCCAGGTAAAGCTGGATCTAATGGGTACCTAACACATTCTCATTGCCAAGTATTTAGGCCATTTCTTAGTATTTACTCTATCTGGCTTACATTATCATTTACCTGTTTTACCCTTTGGACTCCACTGGGTATTCTCAAATTGGCTAGCTCCAGTTATTACTAATGCAGGACATTTGTATTTTTCCTTATTTGGATGGTTGTCTTTGTAGACTCTTTCCAGCTGTTAAAGTCTCTAGGAACTGTTCAGAAACTTCTATTCAGTCTAGATTTTCAAATCAATTTGCAGACAACCTTTATCTCATCTGATCTCCCAGAATGGTTATCCTGGGATATTTGTTGCAGTCAGCCTTGGGTAGAACCTTTCTTCCTCCACATACAGTACACATTTTTCAACATTTCTTCATGATTTTCCCCCAGCCTAAGTCAAACATCTGCAAGGAAACCGGTCAGGATTATATGGTACACGGCATTAATGATCATGCTGCCATTTGCCAGACTACACATAAGGAATATACAATGGTACCTTAGATAAACCTGGATTCAGCATCTACATACCTTGACTTTGCAGATTCCAGTTCTGGGATTTGTAATGTACATCTGGGTGGTGAGTTGACCAGGTAACTTGCTATCCAAGTCTTCCAGTCTCCCTTCCTACCCCCCTCCCCCAGTCACTACAGACACTTAGGATTTGGGGTGTGGAGCTGTTTCAAAAGGGGCAAAAATGCAACCTCTGTGCGATCCTGTAGACAGAAAAGCACAAATCTAAGGGAGATATTCGCTGTTGCCATTGCTTTGAAAACCTTAAAACATCTCTGGTCCTCTGGATTTCTGCAAATGTACATAAACAGGGGTACCAGATCCTATCCTTTTTACAAACTGGCTGTAATAGCCTGGGAGTTAGCAATTTATCTCAGTCTGACTCAAGGCTTCATACATTCCATCAGAGCAAAACCTTATTGCAGGCAAACTTAGCAGGACCAGGATAGATCTCCAACCATGGAAACCTAATCCTGTGGTCTTTCAAGAACTCATCCAGCTGTAGGGAATACCTCAAGTAGATCTGTTTGCCTTTCAGAACTGACAACTAAAGAAATTATGCTCCAGTATTCCTTGCAGACAGACCTGTAAGATAGATGCTTTCTCTTTCCCATGAATGGAAATGTTTCCTGTATACATTTCCATTGTTTCCACTGATTATCAGGGTTCTTCTAAAGATCCTGAAAGAAATTCCAAAAATTGTTGTAGTGACACCCTTCTGGTAAAGGCAAAAACAGTTGTCCCTTTTCATTGTGGTCAAGGACAATTACCAAAATCTTTCCTTCAGACCAGATTTACTCTCACAAGATGGGGAGTTTGATACACCCCACTTGAAACTCTTCAGTTCACTGCCTGGATAATAGACTTTTGATACCTTTCAGGCTCCCTTTATTGAGGATGTAAAGCATGAAAAACATGGTACTAGAAAATCATTTATGTGTAAGTGGAAAGAAAAAGGACCCTTTTCAGATCCAGTTGCCTCTGGTTCTTAATTATCTTTGTGGGCTACTGTTCAATGGCTCGTCATACACTTCCATCAAGGTATATTTGGCAATTTCTGCTTGCCTGTCCTTAGAATAACCCCCTGTCTAACAATGTTCAAGTTAAACAGTTTCTGAAAAGGGGGTCTTACTTGCCCACCTAAGAAACAGATGGCTCCTCCTTGGGATCTCAGTTTTGTGCTTGAGAAAGTTAATCTGTCTCCATTCGAGCCAGCTGACAAAGCTAATTTGAGGTATTTAACATGGAAGACTGTTTCACTTATTGCTCTTTTATCTGCTAGACAAATATCTGAGTTACAAGCAGTTATGATGGGTCAATGCTACCTCATTTTTACAAGAACATGGTTTCTTTAAGAACAAGTCCTATGTTTATGCCTAAAGGTGCCTCAGTGTTTTCTTTAAGCAGACATATCTATCTGGAACCAAAGAACAAAAAAAGAATTCTTCACTTTCTGAATGTGCACAGGAGCTCAGATGGTTAATTGATAAAATCCAGCCGTTCAGAAATGCTAACCAGCTGTTTTTCTCTTCTGAAGGAAAAAGAAAGGACAAACAGTGGCAAAACTTACTTTCTAGATGGTTGTCTGATGGCTGTTACTTTGCTATTTTCATCAAAGTAAGTGACTTCCAGTCAAGACTACAGCTTAGTCAGTAAGGACATTGTTTTCTGCGATGGCTTTCTGGAAGGAGATGGACTCAAACTAATCTAGAGGCAGCAACTTGATCCTCTGTACATACCATTGGATTCCTTTTCCAGGTCCAGAGTAGGCTTTGCCAGTACCATACTCCATGGGCATCTGGAGTCTTGGTTATTGGCCTTCTCCCATTTTTTCTATTCCTGTCTTAGCTATGGAAATTAACCATATAACTTATACTGAAACATTTTTGTATGTAGTTTACTTTGTTTCCCAGCACATGTTTTCAGGGCTCTTGCTTTCTTCCTAGATAAAAAATGATCTGAAGATTCAACTGCTTTTTATATAGAGCACCACTTGCGGTCCTAGCAGTTGTAGTGCTTGGGAGGATCCCAAAGCTCTGTGAAGCTGGCTGATACAAGACAGTACGACCCATGTAGCTCTGGCTACTGCCAAATATAAAATACACCTGTCTAATTGAAAGATGTTCTTATAGTCTGAACAAAGGGGCATCCTTTCCAGCACTGTGGCATACACTGCAGTAGATAAAAATTATTTCATAATGATCTCTTTTATGCATCATTTAAGCTCATTACACCTTACCTACCTATGGTCCCAACCCCTTTCATTCCACTCTACAGTGAAACTATTCCGTAAAGGAATCCTACATTTGAAACTGCTTAAGAAAGTGGTTCCTTCCCCTTGGGACCTTGATTGTGTGCAGGGCAAAGTTTAACCTTATCCCCTTCAGAGCCCAGTGATGTTAG
The DNA here is from genome assembly GCF_019279795.1 of Protopterus annectens. Taxonomy (NCBI): domain Eukaryota; kingdom Metazoa; phylum Chordata; order Ceratodontiformes; family Protopteridae; genus Protopterus; species Protopterus annectens. The sequence continues at coordinate 1,061,158,356 of NC_056733.1, forward strand.
TTAACTCTTGTCTTGGAAAGCTTTTTTTTGGTAGCTCTTGCTTTGTCTAGGAGGATCCCTGGGTTTCAAGCCATGATATGCAATTATCCCTGTGCTAGCTGACACAGAGAGAGAGAGAGAATAAAAAAACATTAGATCACAATTTACATAATGATGTAGGTATTCCTCCAAAAAAATTGTGATATTGTAATTATTTTCCATGCAGAATACGTTTTCTTTTTAACAACTGTCATTCATGGCAACATTTCATAAAGTGCTCCATTCCTGCCTTCTCTTAAACCTCACTTCCTCGGAACATTTTTCTGCATATATCGTTCCCACAAATTTGTTTATTTAATGTAGTTTGTTCTTCTCATTTTCTAAAGATCCCACAACCAGTCCTTTTCAGCTCCTTTATAATTTTCAGTACTTTAATTACAATTGGTTTAGGTTTTGATTTCCATTTTCTAGTAATTGCTTTTTTTGTAGCCAATAACATTAACCTTGGTCAGGATTTACTGTGAGTAAACAATTCATATCTTGTGTCCTAGCTCCAAAGAAGTATTTATTTCCTTATTACAGCCATTTGCTCCCCAACATTTCTAACAGAGTACATCACAGGAAGTTTTTTAAATTTGCCAAATTATTACACTCCCAAAAATTTGTTCCTGGTTATTTCTGTCTTTCTCATCACACCTCCAGCATTTATTTTCTACCAGAGGAAAAATTCTCTGAAGTACGCTTAGGATATAAACTATCTATGCAAGCACTTCCAAGCAACAATGCTAACCCTTCTGGACTTTGTTGCATACTTATGAGCCATACAGATGATCTCATTGTTCTTTTGTAAATTGCCTTTCCTGCATCTCTTCTCACTCTTTTATCTCAATTGGTTCTTATAGTGAATGTGCTATATTTTATAATCCCTCCTAATTATCATTTTTTAACATCCATTACTGTTCTAGACTCAGCCAGAGCTGGTATTTCATTTAGCAGTCCCCTGTCCCTTCTGGTTTGTTTATAGTCCAGTGATGGCGGACCTTTTGGGTTTGTCGTGTCAAAAGTTCCTGTCACAAAATAATTCAGTGCATGTCACATGAGCAATGAATGCAAAAGCAGTGTCTTTGGTAACTCGGGTGTTGGTGATCACTGGTGTGTCACCCAAAATGTTGTGGTTTGTGTCACCTTTGACACGTGTGTCATAGGTTTGCCATCACTGGTCTATACTCTTCATATCGATCTTTGGTAGGGAAGACGGTCTCTAACCTGCAGTCCAAACTTCTGTTTAATCTTAACCCACTTATATTTCCTCTCTAGTTATTTGCTCCCAATATCTTGGTTCCTTTACCAGTTTTCTCCAGTACATTTCACCCCTCTCTTGCCTATTTTCTATACCTTTACTTGTTGTTAACTTGTAGACAGAATCTCTTTTCTCCATTCTCATGTTGGGTTGTTCTTAGAAAACTTTCTGCTATTATTTGAATATAACGTGCTGTATGAAGTTGTTTATTCTCCTTAATGACTTGCATCCAACATTCTACCCTCTCATGTCTCAAACTTCACTCCAGTTCATCTTTATCCCTTTCCACATAGATTTCAAACTTATCTGCATTATATATGTGAGCCGTGACTGTAGCTCTAAAGTATCCCTTCAAGTCAGGTAATCCTAATCCACTATGTACTGTGGGGAGGATCAGTTTATCCCACATAACTCTTGCCCTCTTCCCCATCCAGAGTCCTCCAAGTCTTTATCATCCACAACTTCTCATATGGTTGATAACAGTATCCCTGGCTTGTATATAGAATTAAAAACTTTTCACTCCCTGTATCTTACCATCTGTAACCAAAATTTAGTTTCCATTTTCCCAGTTTGTTTTCTGTTATCTTTAGTTTAGTCTCTTCCCATGTATCCCTATTTGCCATAACTGAATGATTTTTTAATACATACACGTAAATACTTCCATCATATCATATCCCCATAAATATGAGTATTGCTGAACCAATTCTTGTTTGGGTACACAGTTTAGCACTATAACATTCTTTTATATCTGATGTCCTTTTCATTTTTCCTCAACATATGGGTTTGGATCTGATCCTCAGTTAAAACTTGGCTGCATACTGTAGACTTTGGATCCAACTACTGATCTCCTCCCTCTACCTATAATGCCCTTTTCCATCCTCAGTACCTCAGATCTCATTTGCCACCATTGTGCTCATATGCAGGGTCCTTCATGCTCATATGCAGGGTCCTTCTGTGTGATATCTATAGTGTTTTCATAAGTTTTTTTGGTATTTTTACATAAATATCTTCTTTTTACTTTATTTCACAACCTCCCTTTTAGTGTATGCTATAGCATTACGTTTGTTAGTATTTTTATAGTATCTCTTGTTGTACCATAGTTGGTATTTCTTCTTTACCCTATAACACAGGGTATTTTCTTAATTACAATTGCTGGTAATCTTTCTTTCCTTCTTGCTTCCTTCCATTCTAACTGCCAAAAAAAAACAAAAGATCGGATGTTATCCATGTCAATATGCCTCACTCTTGGGTCTTGGATCTGACATCGAATCTGAGCCAGCAACTTTACAGACAGCTTCTAGGCTCAAGCTCCTCACACTCCCATGATTCCTTGCTGCCCTCCAACCTCTCAGATCTCATTTGTTGTGATCAGCTACAGACATAGGTTTCTTTGGCTCAGCTCCGCAGTGGAATAAGTAGATTATTTTTCTTGTATTTTTCCTCCTTTTTGATAATTTTTTAGGTTAATTGTTTTGTAGTTGTTAGAGTACTCTTTGGTATCCGTAGTTTAGTCCTGCTCCTCCCGTTTAATAACTCTTGTCAGGTAGTTCTCTTTTGGTGCCCTTTTTTCTAGTAATGCTTAGGGTAGCTTTCCAGTAGTTGTGCTGTACTCCTTTGGGAGTAGCTTTTATAGTTTTATAGTTCTTATAGGTGACATTTACTGTACGTAGTTTTTCAACTGTTTTTTTTCTGGTACCGATCTCTGCCTGTTTCTTGGTTTAGAGTTAGCTTGTCCTTTTTGGTTTACGCTATTTTTCCATTATGTCAGACAAGCCCATGCCTGTCAGTTTTAATTGGTGCTCATCGTGTGGTGGGAAAATGCCTGTTTCCGATTCGCACGAGGAGTGCCTTTATTGTTTGGGTAGCAACCCCCTGGAGGTTGAATGTGACATTTGTGCTGCATTCAACCCCAGGCCTTTGGTCGAGTGCTAAAACAAGCTCCTTTTGAAAGACTTGGCTGAAGGGGGTCCCTTGGCTCAGTCTCCTGACAAGTCTGGACCCTCAGAGCACAAATGGAAGACTCCCCTGCCTCTGGGATTTTCTTCTTCCAAATAGGCGAGGCAGTTGGATCCTAGTGCCTCAGATCCTACCCCAGCCTCAACTTGGTCAGATCCAATGCCCTAGGATACTATGAATGGTGATTCTCACAAATCCAGGGCTTCCAATCCTAGGCCTTCAGATCTGAGGTCATGGGAATCCACCCCCGGATTCAAGGTCTCCAGTTTGAGGCCTTTGGATCTAGCTCCCTCAGATCCTAGACTGGTGGGATCCAAGCCTTCGGATCCTACCTTGTCATTGGATCTATGGAGGTCAGATCTGGGATCAGTGTCAAATCCCACTGTTGTTATCAAGGATTCCCCCTTGGGTTCTGGCTTGAGACAGTCTCCTTCTGTCTCCAAGCACAAAAGTCATTCCTTAGAGGGGAGGTCCTTGGGATCTAGGCACCCATCCCTTGTTAGGTCTTCTGCCTCCTCTAGATCCTCTAGGAGTTTACTCCATTCCAATATGGATAGGATAGTGAGGTCCTTCCTCAAGGCTCAGATTGAGTTGGGGTTTCTCACGTCCCCTGCCCATCAGACTAGGGGGGCATCTTCTTCCCCCCTCATTGGCTTCTCCTTGGCCAGCCAAGTTGGTTTCAGACTGCATGGCCCTGGATCACACAGGGAGGGAGACAGGAATCCCTGGGGACCTTTCTGTCCCTACCATGTCTGAGTCCCTTACTGCTTCTTATCAGCCTACCACTGGGCAGGTGGAGTCCTGGGTCTAAGTGGTTGCTCGGAGTCCTTGGGTGGGGGTTCTGGACCTGTTTTTTCAGACCAGTCCCTTCCCATTGGTGCTTCAGCTTTTGGCAGCTTGGGGATGGTACTATCTGGAGGCCCAGAGGTTCTGACCTGCTCTCATCCCTCTCCTCAGGTGGGCCTTCCTGCCTGGAGTGAGGATGGGACATCGTCCAGTCCTTCAGCTTCCCGGGTCATAGAGAGGACGCTTTCCTCCCAGAGAGTGTTCTCCCTGGCCTTCCAGTGGACCATCCCAGCTCTTCAGAGATGATCCCACTCATCTGGTCCCAGTCAACGCTCTCCAGCCAGCCTTCAGGTGGGACTGGGAGCTGCCCCACTTGGGGTGCCCCTTTCTTCCATGTCCTCCCGTGAGCCAACCCTGGAGGAGGTTCCTTGGAAGAGAATGTGCAAGAGGAGACACTTGGACTCCCCTGCTGGGTCACTCACTGAAGATAGGGACCTCAATAAACGGGACAGGTCCCCCAGATCTCTGCCCAAGGATGTCTTCTTTGGGGACATCCTGGAAATCCTTAAGCTTAAGGGCAGCTGGTCTTCCCCCCCCCCCCCGTCCTCAGAGAAGTCCACTTTCCTGAGGGCCTTCAGGATGGGACCATCTCCCTCCTGCCCCCCCCCCCCACAGATGAACTTGTAGACCTCATCTCCGGCAGGGCTTGAAAGGAGCTGGATACTGTGGACTCCATTCCCAAACATGCTGACAACTTTCTTAGTTCACCTTCTGACAAGCAGTTCTGGTCGAAAAGTGTGCCAGTCGATGCAATTGTGGTAGCTGCTACCACCGAGGAAGAGCTGGTGGAACAGAGAATGTTTGACCAGCCCCCTAACTATGAATCCCAGGCGATTGGCAGACATGGAAAGCGGGTGTTTGCCTCAGTGACTTTTGGGCTGCGGGCACTTAACTACCTTGCACATTTCACCCAACTTCAAAAGGACATTGTTAAGGAGCTTACCACATCTCTTTCTGAGATACTGTCTGCTGGGGAACTAAGCAAGGTGTCCCCCAAGCTATCCCCACTTTCTTTCCTGGCTAATTCATCGATGAGTCTGAGTGCCAACGCCATGGAAAAAGCCTCTTGAGCAGCTGGCACAGGCATTGCTATTCGACACCACTCCTGGTTGCAGCTTTGCGGATTTGTGGAGTTCTTTAAGTCATCTTTCACCAATGCTCTCATCGGTGGTTCTACCCTGTTTGGTCCTTCAGTTAAGGAGACTCTCATCCACAGTGAGAAGGGAGGGAAGACCTTGTTGGCTGTGGGAATCAGGTTTTCCTTCACTCTATTCTCCTTTTCCAAGATGCAGCTAGGAGCTAGGAAAATGTGGTTTTGCAAGTTGCCGTCTCCCTTCTAGGATGCTCAAGATGCACCCTCTTCCAGAAGTTGGGGGAGAGGGTTCAACAGCAGATACCTAGGGGCAGAGGGGGTCCGCAAAATCAGGACTCCATGGAAGCCTTCTCTGAAAAGCCCCAACACCATTCCTGAACTGCTACCAGACTGTCCTGCCCTGGAGACAGTCAAGGATCATTTTTCCTTGCACCCTTTGGCCTGGGCAAGTATTACAAAAGATTGTTGGGTGCTAAACATCATTTCCAGGGGTTATTTTATTCCCTTTTCCCAGCCCACACCAGTCAGGAGATATCTTCCCGATGCATAACCCCATCAGAGGGAGCTAGCTCTATATCTCCCTGATACACAACCCCATCAAAGGGAGCTAGCTCAGGAAGAAGTGCTCAAGCGTCTTCAAAAGAGAGCTACCTAAGAGATCCCCCCAGGACAAACTTACTCTCACTTATTTTTGTTGCCAAAGAAGATGGGGGGACCTGCAGCCATTCCTGGACCTCAGAAAACTCAGTCTTTCTGTCAAGTAGTCCAAGTTCCAGATGGTCACTGTCCAATCCATCGTGCCTCTGTTGCACAAGGATGATTGGATGTGCTCCATAGATCTCCAGAAAGTGTACTATCATATAAAAATAGACAGGCATCCCAGGAGGCATCTCTTCGATTAGGGGCCAATCACTATCACTTCAGGACCCTGCCCTTTGGTCTCACCACAGCCCCCAGTTGTTCAAGTGCACAGCAGTGGTTGCAGCTCACCTGAGACTGGGATTCCAGGTGTTTCTGTACCTCGATGATGGGATCCTCACAGCTCCAATGAAGCATCGTCTGGCCAATGCCTCTCAGTGCCTACTACAAATATTCAACTAGTTAGACATTAGAATGAATCTCCCCAAATCAAACCTGATTCCATCCCAAAATCTGGAATTCATCGGGATTGTGTTGGACACTGTGTCAGAGGTTGTAGAGCTCCCACTCTGCTGGGTACACCTCATCCGTTCTCATGTTCAATGTCTTCTCAAGTTGTCTGATCCCCAGGCCCACCTTGCTCTCAGGGCCTTAGGGTCCATGGTGGCAGTGATCTATCTAGTACCATTAGCCAGGTTCTGCAGTAGACTCTAGTGATTCAACGGTCTTCCCTGGTTCATTTTATGACAACTCTGATCTGCCTCACACCTGTGTGCAGACATCATCTCCTTTGGCGGATCTAGACTCCTGACCTTCTAGTAGGCAGACCATTCTCTCTTCCTCCACCCAACACCACAGTGACCATGGACGTTTCCCTTTTGGGTGGGGGAGGCATTTTCAGGGTAAGACTGTTCAAGGCACATGGTCCGAAGCAGAGACCAAACTGCATACCAACATCCTGGAGATGAGGGCAGTCCTCTTCATGTTGCAAGCCTTCCAGGACTGCCCTCCTCTGGGTGCCATTGCAGTTCACATGGACACCATGGCTGTTGTGTAGTACAGCAACAAGCAAGGGGGCACACATTTGTATCTGCTTTGCCATGAGGCCATAGGTTCATAGGTGTGTACTAGGCTGATGGCCCTGGGGCCTTTACAAGCCTAGCCAAAGGATTACCCTGGCATCATGCCACCCGACCTTAGATCCCAGTGCTTCTGTTGAGTAGAGCCATTGGAGTTATCCCCAGGGTGAATTTTTTTATTTCCCATCCACTCATCAAGATTTCTCTTGAAGAGGGTAAGTGAGGTGCTCTGCTTGACATGTATGAGAGGTCTATTCTATAGCATGGGCAGTCTTTGGGTTATGAACCTTTCCCTCCAGTACGTTCTGTTGATTGTGGTAATGAGGTTGAGGTCTCTGGAGCATGTGGTGCAGAGGGATTGGGATTTCTTTAGAGGTAGCATTTTTAACAGAGCTGGGTCAGACATGGCTTTGTAAGTCAAGCAGAGATTGCCTCTAAGTAGATGATATGAGACAGAGAATAGTTGGAGTTTTCTGAGTCTGTCCATATAGGACAAGTGTTTAAGGCTTAGGATCCTCTTTGTGAGGTTCTTTTGCTGCCTCTCCAGCTGTTGCAGGTGTCTAGTGAGGTACATGCCAAATGGGGGATTGTACTTGATGATTGGCCTAATGAGGGAAGAGTAGAGGGAGACAATGACCTCTTTCTTCCTGTATGCAAAACCCTTAGTAATGATATGTGCCACATAGAAGGATTTTCTGACCACAGTGGCAATGTGGTGATCAAAAGAGAGGTTGCTGTCAACCTGTGTTCCCAGATCTCTTATAACACCTTCTGTGTTCAGTGGACTACCATCAATCTGGTAATTCATGGGAACCGAGTTTTTCCCAAATGGGGATAATGACACATTTTTTGGTATTGAGCTTAAGGCCATGGTTCTGACACCAATCGTTGGTCTCAGTGAGGCCATTCTGTAGGATGTCAACATCACTTGAGGAGTTAATAATAGCTCCCAACTTGCAATCGTCTGTGAACTTTGTCAGCCAGAGTCCCTTTGTGTTGGCTTGGACTTCAGAGAAGTAGAAGACCCAGGGCCTAACTGTGTGGAACTCCACTCGTGACTAGTTGGCAGCCTGAATTGGAGTCAGCCACTTTCACACTGTGGGCTCTACCTGTGAACCAGCCAGTTTGCAACCCACCTAGTGATATAGGGGTTGATGCCTAGCTTAGTGAGTTTTTCTATGATTCCTGAGTGGAGAATGATATGAACCACCTTGCCTTCATCCACAGCTCTGGTGACTGAGTCAAAGAAGTCGACCAAGTTGAGCAGGCATGATCTACCTTTCAAAAAACCAAACTGTGTGGGATCCAGAGTTTGGTGATTCGTTATATCCTTGTTTATTAGGTCCATGATGATGCGTTCCAAAGCTTTGCATATCAGACTAATCAGACCAATGGGGCAATAGTTCCCAGGGTCTGTAGATGCTCGTTCTTTTTGGAGAGAGATGATTGTAGCAGTGCACCAATCAGTAGGGACAAAGCCTGAGGTGAGGCAGTCACTGAACAGGCCACACAGGTGAGGTGCCAGTTCACTCTGTAGTTCATGTAGAACAGAGCCAGAGATATTGTCAGGTCCCATAGAAGCTGTATTCTTGGCCTTGGACAGTGCTGTTTTAACCTGTGCAGCAGTAATACTGGGTGCCTGGCAATCTACTGGTATTGTGATTGGTCCTTTGGGGAGGGTAAAGATGGCACTGAATCTGTCAGCCAGTATATCAGCAATATCTGTTGGCTCGGTATAGGAGGTACCGTTGTGCAGTAGCTCAAAGCAAATCTGGGTATTGTCGTGGAGATTCTTTACATAACTATAGAAGGCCTTGTGGTTGTCTTTACAATCTGCTGCAATTCTGTTTTCATAGCTAGCTTTAGAGGATTTGATGAGGGATCTCAACTTTTTGTTTTTCTGCATAGCTGCCTATTTTGAGCATTTTCTGGCTTGTTAAATTTGATTTCTGCATTAGTAACTGTATTTAGAACACAACCTAGAGATGTTTACTGAATTTCCTGTTTGCACTTATTTTTAAAATCGTTTTTTCTCAAAACTTGCATTTTATCTGTCTTTGGCCTAGCACTCTTGTGTGGGGTCATTTACTGCACTGTTATAACTTGTTGATACTTGTTAACCTCTGCTATCTCTGAAAAAACAAAAACAAAAAATCTTGCTTTTTTCCCCACTTTTCTGAGATTTAAAAAAGTTCAGTTACAGGCTTGCTGTTCTTGAACTGTTTGTAAGTTTCTGTGAGGCCATTTTTGCTTGGGCTAAAGGAAAGTCTCTCTGTTGATCAGTGGCAGTGAAAAACATTGAGCAGCCTGCCTGCCCCTGTGGGAGTGGTTACTGACTTGAAACTGTAGTTTTATTGGCCATTTTGAGTCAATTCCAAACCTCCTTCATCTTCCTCTCTTAAAACCTAGTTGCCTCATGGTTTTGGCATCTTTTCAGGCTTGTAGGCTGTTGGTGAAGCACCCACCAAGAGGAGAAAACGCTGAGAGAAGAAAGGAGCCACTTTTGAGACTTTAAGTATTTTTCCTCTGTTTATTTGCTAAGTTTTTCTGCATAGCCGCCTATTTTGAGCATTTTCTGGCTTGTTAAATTTGATTTCTGCATTAGTAACTGTATTTAGAGCACACCCTAGAGCTGTTTACTGAATTTCCTGTTTGCACTTATTTTTAAAATCGTTTTTTTCTCAAAACTTGCATTTTATCTGTCTTTGGCCTAGCACTCTTGTGTGGGGTCATTTACTGCACTGTTATAACTTGTTGATACTTGTTAACCTCTGCTATCTCTGAAAAACAAAAAAAAATCTTGCTTTTTCCCACTTTTCTGAGATTTAAAAAAGTTCAGTTACAGGCTTGCTGTTCTTGAACTGTTTGTAAGTTTCTGTGAGGCCATTTTTTGCTTGGGCTAAAGGAAAGTCTCTCTGTTGATCAGTGGCAGTGAAAAACATTGAGCAGCCTGCCTGCCCCTGTGGGAGTGGTTACTGACTTGAAACTGTAGTTTTATTGGCCTTTTTGGGTCAATTCCAAAACTCCTTCATCTTCCTCTCTTAAAACCTGGTTGCCTCGTGGTTTTGGCATCTTTTCAGGCTTGTTGGCTGTTGGTGAAGCACCCACCAAGAGGAGAAAAAGCTGAGAGAAGAAAGGAGCCACTTTTGAGACTTTAAGTATTTTTCTCTGTTTATTTGCTAAGTTATTTTGCATAGCCGCCTATTTTGAGCATTTTCTGGCTTGTTAAATTTGATTTCTGCATTAGTAACTGTATTTAGAGCACAACCTAGAGCTGTTTACTGAATTTCCTGTTTGCACTTATTTTTAAAATCATTTTTTTCTCAAAAGTTGCATTTTATCTGTCTTTGGCCTAGCACTCTTGTGTGGGGTCATTTACTGCACTGTTATAACTTGCTGATACTTGTTAACCTCTGCTATCTCTGAAAAAACAAAAAAAATCTTGCTTTTTTCCCACTTTTCTGAGATTTAAAAAAGTTCAGTTACAGGCTTGCTGTTCTTGAACTGTTTGTAAGTTTCTGTGAGGCCATTTTTTGCTTGGGCTAAAGGAAAGTCTCTCTGTTGATCAGTGGCAGTGAAAAACATTGAGCAGCCTGCCTGCCCCTGTGGGAGGGGTTACTGACTTGAAACTCTAGTTTTATTGGCCATTTTGGGTCAATTCCAAAACTCCTTCATCTTCCTCTCTTAAAACCCTCTTTTGCGCTTTTTTGCACGTTTTTGAGCATAGCACAACAACGGACAGTGCCGCCTAATTGGGTTTAAACTATTCCCGGCTCCACAAAGTCTGCTCTTCACTTTTTCCCTTAGAACTGCTCTATCTCTCAATTTAAACACCATATTCTCATTCTAAGGCCCTTCACTGGTCCAATTAAGTAATCCTACAAGTTACAAGTTAGCACTATTAAACCATAAGCACTACTTACTCTTATACTCTCTACGATTACCCTGTCCTCTATTGGTCCTTCTTAAATTCAGTTTCCCTGTTACTCTAGCATGTCCAAAGGTCAGTCACTGGTTTCCTCTCCAGTCCAGCTGGTGAATCTGGGAATTTTGAGGCAATGTTACAACTGTCTCATGTACACGGACAACCCTCTCCTCCTCCAAACAGGTTCAAATATATGTGAGAGATGCAACTATTTAGCCAAACTGGAGGCTGAGCTCTCTCATCTCAAAACTGGTGTAGCCAGTCAGGAGGAGACGGTAACCTCACATAACACAATTCCAGTATCACATAGTCCCACCACATCAGCGAACCAAACACATAAATACACAAAAACATACTCGGAGGCTCTAAATAAAAATCTACCTAAGCAACAGAGACCTCCAAAGCAGACATCCAAGCAAACGCTACCTCAAAACAAAACACACACAACACATAACCCACAAAGTCAGTGTGCCAAGCAGCCACAGCCCTTAAGGCCGAATAACACACCTGATACTCTTGTTATAGGTGACTCTGTTGTCAGACACACTGACGTCCCGCTCACCAGGCTGAATAAAGAGAAGGTCACGTTGAGCTGCCTGTCGGGTGCTAGGATCCGACACATAACACAAGCACTCAGGTCACTCCAAAGCAAATACAAATATGACTCAGTCATTGTACATGCTGGTGTGAATGACCTGAGACATACCACCCTGGACTACATGCAAAGAGACATAGAGGAGCTCTCTGATTATGTAGCCCAGGCTGGTATGACCCTGACCTTGAGCAGCATCTTACACTCACCTAGAATGATGCCACAGTACAAAGACAAAATGATCGATTTTAACAATTGGCTAAAATTTTGGTGTCATTCAAAGGGGATCCAGTGTCTGTCAGCCTGGGATGACATGCTCGACAAGCCACGTTGCTTCACTAGGGACGGCTTGCACCTGTCACCACTGGGCTTTCGGATATTGGCAAAGGCTCTTGCCACCCCCATAGTGCCTTTTTTAGGCAAGGCTCAAAAGTCAAACCCACCCCCATAGACAGCACAAGGAACAAGAAACTAAGGGTAATGCTGCTAAACGCCAGAAGTCTTAACCTCAAGATGCACGCACTTGAGGCTCTCCTCAGTATGGAGAACATCGATATCTGTGCAGTGACAGAAACCTGGTTAAAGGCTCCAGAGAGCACCCCAGCACTACCAGGCTATACCTCGTATCATGCTTTTCGGCCCCAAAACCCGGACCGAACCACAAAAGGAGGGGGAGTTTCCATATTTATCAAGGATATCCACACCTCCAGGTTAGTGACATTGCACGAAGTATCGGAGACCATCCATGTGCAACTAACAGTTGGCAAGACTGCTTTTCAGTTTATAGCATCCTACAGACCACCCTCTCAAAGTCAGGAATCCCATTCGTCTTTCCTGAAAACATTGGAGAACATGAAGATCTCTCTGAACACCATTATATTGGGCAACTTCAACTACCCAAACATCGACTGGGAGCACTACTCAAGCCCCAGCACCTTAGCCCAAAGATTCCTGGAAATTATAAACTCAAATGCTATGGAACAACTAGTCACCACTCCCACAAGAGGGGACAACATACTAGAAATGATCATTACCAACATGGGGACCCTATGCTCCACACCAGAAGTATATCCCTCATTGGTAAGATCAGACCATAAATTAATTTCACTGGATGTCCACATCCCGACCCCACCCCCAGCCCAGAAAACCACAGTGAAAAACTTCTCAAAAGTGAACTTCTCACTTCTCAAAACCGAAGTGGAATCCTTCAAGGCCCCAGGGTCAGTGGAAACTACAGCCCAAACTGCAGAATCCTATATAAATGCATTCTACGGACATCTCCAGGAATGCATGGATCATGCTATCCCATACAAAACCAAGACCCAATCATCCAAAGGCAGGCATCCAGTCTGGTGGACCCCTGCCATAAATAAACTGTACAACAGAAGGAGGAAGCTACTACATGATAGAGCAAAATCCCTAATAGGGAAGGCATCTCTGATCAGTACTAGCAAAAAATTACGATCCCTCATAAAATTCTCCAAGGCCAGCTTCGAGAGAAAAATTGCACAGGACACCAAAGACAATCATAAGGCTTTTTTTCAGTTATGTTAGAAACCTGGGATGCAACTCCCAGACTTGTTCTGAGTTGATTCTAAACGACAAACAATACACTGAACCCACAGACATCGCCAATATCCTGGCAGACAGGTTCAGTGCAGACTTCACCACCCCCCCCCCCAAAAGAGCAAGTATCTATCCCGGCAGAGGGCTGCCTCCCAAACATCTCAGATGCTCAGGTGAAGGCTGCCCTCTCCAAAGCAAAAAACACTGCTTCCATGGGCCAGATGGTGTCCCAGGTTGCGTCCTACATGAACTACAAGAGGAACTAATCCCTCAAATAAAATGGCTATACAATCTCAGCCTCACTACAGGATATGTGCCCACAGAATGGCGTACAGCAACAGTGGTCCCACTCCACAAGGTGGAGCCTCTACAGACCCTGGAAACTATCGCCCCATAAGCTTGACTATCTTAGTCTGCAAGGCTATGGAGAGAATCATCATGGAGCTCATAAACAAAGACATTGGGGACCTACAGACACTAGATCCTACCCAGTTCGGCTTTGTCAAGGGCAGATCCTGCCTTTTGAACCTGGTTGACTTCTTTGAAACAGTCACCAAAGCCATAGATGAAGGAAAGGTAGTCCACACAGCCTATCTGGACCTTGCAAAGGCATTTGACACAATACCCCACTCGGGCATCATAGATAAGCTATCCAGCTTAAATATAAACCCCTATGTCACAAGATGGGTCAGAAACTGGCTCAAAGACAGAACCCACAGAGTGAGAGTTGCTGGAGCCATGTCAGACTTGAAACCGGTCACAAGTGGTGTCCCACAGGGTTCTGTCCTGGGACCACTCTTGTTCGGTATATACTTTTCCGAGGTACAGGCAAACGTGGGAGGACTATGGCTCACCAAGTTCGCAGACGACTGCAAACTGGGCACCATAATCAACTCTCCAGCTGACACAAACATCCTTCAAAAAGGTCTCACAGAGACAGATAACTGGTGCCAGCACCATGGTTTAAAGCTAAATGCCAAAAAATGTATAGTCATGCCCTTGGCAAAAACAATGTGCCCACAAATTACCACATAGGCAGAAACCCATTAAGTACAGAGAAAGTTATTAGGGACCTGGGGACCCAAGTTGATAGCAATCTCTCCTTTGAAAACCACATTGCCAAAGTGGTTAGAAAGACCTTCTACATAGCCCAACTCATCATGAAGGGTTTCACATCTAGATCAAGAAAGGTAATCGTGCCCCTTTATTCATCCCTCATCAGGCCCATCATAGAATACAATGCCCCTTTTGGGATGTACCTTACCTGACACCTGCAGCAATTAGAAAGACCCCAAAAGTATCTCACCAAGAGGATCAAGGGTCTCAAACAGATGCCATATGCTGCTCGGTTAAAAAAACTCCAGCTCTACTCAGTTGCATACTGCCTACTTCGAGGCGATCTATGCCTGACATACAAAGCTATGTCAAATCCAGAATTAATGGGCATGCTGCACCTCAGTAAATCTAAATCCCTTAGAGCCACACGCTCGAGGGACTTGAACCTCAGCACAGAAATAAATAGAACTTGCTGGAGGGACAGGTTCATAACCCAGAGGCTCCCTTCGCTCTGGAATAGAATTCCAGTTCATGTGAGGCAGAGCACCTCACTGAATCTCTTCAAGAAGAATCTTGATAAGTGGATGGGGGATCGTAGGTTTGTCCCAGGGATTACTCCCGTGTCACTATTAGACAGAGGCACAGTAAACTAAACCTTAAAAAGGGCACAGTATACTCAAATCAAGGGGTGGCGTAAGCCATACAGAATCGGGCTAGGCTTATAACTGCCCCAGGGCAGATAGCCTAGTATGAACCTAAGGTTGCCACAGAAGGAAATCTGAACCAGTCAATCCAAATGCTAGTTTTCCTCCCAAATGTTGCTAATAAAGGGGAATATCTCTTGCATATGCTAGATGTATATAGACAATTGCATTTCTACTTAGATAGGACAAAGAGTTTCAGTAGGTCTGACCAGTTTGTAGTGTTCTCTCTTAAATGGAAAGGTCAGGCAGTGTCCAAAATGACTATCTCCCATTGGATTTCAATGTATATTTCCTTTGCTTATTCATCGAAAGGACTGTCATTACCAGGTCCTATCAGAGCTCATTTCACTAGGTCAATGCCTACGTCAGCTGCCTATCTTGCCCCTCATTCCATAGATGACATCTGTGCTGTAGCCACCTGATCTTCTCCTCACACTTTTGTTAGTCACTACAAACTTGACATTGTCTCCAGAAACAGGGTTTCCTTTGGCTCCACAGTTCTTTGGCATGTCCTTCCATGAGGCCGCTCAGGATTTAGGGTAGCTGGGGACTCTGACCCAAGAGTGAGGACTAGTGACATGGATAACATCAGATAAAGAGTTATGTACTTATGTTACCAAGAAAACATACTTGATCTCATCGTCATGAACATGGGAGCACAATGTTCAACACCGGAAGTATACCCCTCACTGGTGAGATCAGATCACAAACTAATCTCGCTGGAGGTCCTCATCCCACCCCCACATGAAATAAAAAAGACCACAGTAAAGAACTTCTCGAAAGCCGACTTCACACTTCTAAAGACTAGTGTGGTCTCCTTTAAGGCCCCCGAGCCGACGGAAAACAGTACTCAAGCCGCTGAATCACTTACAAATGCCTTCTACCAGCACCTGCAGGACTGCATGGATAAGGCAATCCCAAGCAAAACAAAGACTCTTTGTACCAAAGGCAAGCGTCCACTCTGGTGGACCCCAGCCATAAACAAACTCTACAACAAAAGGAGGAAGCTACTACAAGCTAGAGCAAAATCCTTAAAAGGTAAGACACCCTTGATCACTATAAGTAAAAACTAAGAGCTCTCATAAAATCATCCAAAGCAAATTTTGAGAGAAAAATAGCTAAAGACTCAAAAGACAATCATAAGGCCTTCTTTAGCTATGTTAGAAACCTGGGAGGAAACTCCCAGATATGCTCAGAACTAGTTCAAAATGATGTGAAGATTACTGATCCTACAGACATTGCCAACATACTGGCTGACAGGTTCAGTGCAAACTTCTCCCCCTCCCCAAAGGAGAGATATCTATACCAAGCGATTGCAGCCCCCAAACATCTCCAACGCCCAAGTGAGAACTGCTCTCTCCAAAGCAAAAACACAGCATCCATGGGACCTGATGGTGTCCCCGGCTGTGTGCTCCACGAACTCAACGAGGAATTAAACCCACAGCTAGGACAGCTGTTTAATCATAGTCTTACCTCTGGATACGTACCCAGGAGTGGCGCACTGCAACTGTGGTCCCACTTCACAAAGGCGGTGCCTCCACCGACCCTGGAAATTACCGGCCCATTAGCTTGACAAGCCTTATCTGCAAAGCCATGGAGAGGATCATAATGGACCTCATAAATAAAGACATAGGAATTTGCAGACTTTGGATCCATCCCAGTTTGGCTTTGTCAAAGGCAGATCATGCCTTCTAAACTTGGTTGACTTTTTGAAACAGTCACCAAAGCCATTGATGAGGAAAGGCAGTCCATACAGCCTACCTCGATCTGGCGAAGGCCTTTGATACAATACCCCACTCGGGTATCATTGAAAAACTCATCAGCTTAAATGTTAACCCATACATCACAAGATGGGTTGCAAACTGGCTGAGTGACAGAACCCACAGGGTCAGAGTTGCTGGCGCCATGTCAGACTCAAAGCCTGTCACAAGTGGTGTACCACAGGGCTCAGTCCTGGGCCCACTCTTGTTTGGCATCTACTTTTCCAGTACAAGCAAACACAGGAGGGTTATGGCTGACAAAGTTTGCAGATGACTGCAAACTGGGCCATAGTAGAAAACACATCTGACACAGATATCCTTCAGAAGGGTCTCACAGAAATGGATAACTGGTGCCAGAGCCATGGCCTAAAGTTAAATGCCAAAAATGCATAGTCATACCCTTCGGGAAAAACAAGGTTACCCCTAGCTACCAAATAGGTGGCAATCCACTGAGTACAGAAGAAGTTATCAGGGACCTGGGGACCCAGGTTGATAGTAGTCTGTCATTCGACACCCATGTAGCTAAAGTAGTTAGGAAGACCTTCTACATTGCCCACCTTATCATGAAGGGATTCTCATCTAGATCAAGGGAGGTCATAGTCTCCCTATACTCATCACTCATCAGACCAATGATTGAGTACAATGCCCCATTCGAATGTATCTGACCCGACACTTGCAGCAGCTGGAGAGGCCACAAAGTTCCTCACCAAAAGGATAAAGGGTCTCAAACATCTGTCCTATGCTGCTGACTGAAAGAACTCCAGCTCTATTCAGTAAACACGCTTGCTCAGAGGTGACCTTTGCCTAACATACAAGGCCATGTCAAACCCAGATTTGATGAATATGCTTCACCTCAAAAATCTAGATCCGTCAGAGCCACAAGGCGGAGACTTAAACCTCAACACGGCTATTAATAGGACGTGCTGGAGGGATAGATTCATCACCCAAAGACTCCCTATGCTGTGGAATAAAATCCCGGTATATGTGAGGCAGAGCACCTCGCTGGCCTTGTTCAAGAGAAATATTGACCAATGGATGGGAGATCGCAGATATACCCCAGGGATTACCTCAGTGTCACTGCTCAACAGAGGCACAGCAAAATAATGGGTATAGTTCCCCATACTAAAGGGGTGGCGTAAGCCACAAAACTATGGGCTAGGCTTGTAAATGCCCTCGGGCAGATAGCCTAGTATGAACCTATGAACCTATGAACCATAACTTGGCATCTGTGTTATCCTTTGTCACTATTCATCACTATCCCTCCCTCCATCCCCCTGTCCTGTAGGATTTAGAGGATGTGGAGATGTCCTGTCTGGTGGTCAAAGTCCTCCTTAGCTGCTTTCTAGCTTAGGGAAAACTCAATCTGAGGGATTGTAAGGCAGCAAGGGATCATGAGAGTGGGAGGATTTCAAGCCTAGAAGCTGTCTGTAAAGTTGCCGGCTTGGATCTGATGTTGGATCCAAGATCCAAGAATGATGAATAGTGACATAGGATAACACAGATGCCAAGTTATGGTAAGTACGTAACTCTATTTTTTATCATTGCCCTTTCTAGTGCTTTTGTGATGTGACACTGCCAATCTTACCCCACCTGTCATGGCTGACAAACTGACAGGATTCAAGAAATCCATCTTGTGAGCAGAAAATCCCCAACTTGGAAGGCCACAAGAAGTGAGTTTATTGTCTCAGAGCCACCCATCTGGAAATCAGGTGCAATATTTGTGCTGCTTTTAATTCCAGGGCATTAGCTGACAGATGCAGCAAGCTAATATTAAAAAGTCTCCTTCCTGCTGCTGCTTCAACATCTTCTTCTGGGGCTCAACCCCCTGATAAAACTACAAAATCTGCTCCATCAGGGCATAGAAAATGCTCTTTGCTGAAATCCCCTAGGAGTTCATCAGAACCACCAACAAAAATTAAAACAAATCCTCAAAACCAACGTCTTTGAATTAAAAGCCATTGGATCATAAAGCTTCAAATCCAATTGTAGTATCAGCCAGCCCTACAGCTCCTACCTTGGATTCCAGAACTTCAGATCTGAAACCTGGCACTTCACAAAGAGTTCACTCACCAGAGTTTATACTGGATCTGATTTCTCCTACTCTGCACACTGCTTTCTTGCAGACTCCTAAGAAACCTTCCAGGCCACATTCTGACACATCCTCCAGGTCCTTCAGAAGTTTATCAGAAGCGGATGTGGAAAGGATAACGCAAACATTTCTCAGAGCTCAGATCCAGATGGGAGTCATACTGGCTATGTCCCCTATTAGATCCATGAGTCTTCCAATTTCTACTTATATGATTCTGTCTTCTTCTCTGATCTGACAGCCCTGAGATGTCCAGAGCCAGATCCAAAGAAAATTTCTTCTTCCGTTCTGAAATTCCTAATTAGTTCCACTCCTGTGCCTTCAGATTAGAATGGGTCCTGCAGCAGAAGTGTCGGTGTCAGATCCTTTGGGCTGGGATCTACTCTGATGTTGTACTGGAAGTCTTGGTTCTAGTGCGGGTGGCCACAGCTTCTCTGGGCCCATCTGCCTTCAAGGTCGTGGAATGGGCTTTTTCTCTTTCTAGAGAACCAGTTTCTCATCCCTTGGATGAAATCCCTATTCCCTCTTTGTTTTTGAGCTCCAGGTTGATCAAGCCTATTCCACAAGGACAGCCTGTTCCAGCTAGCTTACAAGCAGTTTCTGTAGAGGACCCCTCCCTCTCTTCAGATATCTCTTCTGAACATCCCCCAGAGGAGATCCATTGGAAAAGAACATGCAAGAGGAGGCACATAGATTCCACAGTGGAACCTCTCATGGAGGATACTGATTTCAATGAAAGAGAAGGGGCAGCCAGATCACCATAGGTTCATAGGTTAGTACTAAGCTAACTGCCCTTGCGAGCCATTTTAAGCCTAGCCAATTATCCCTTGTGAGACTCATACCCTGCACCTTGTGTTTGTAAGGCAAACACCTTAACCATTAGGCCACCCTCCCAACCCTCAGATGATATCTCCTTTGGAGACATATTAGAGATCCTCAGACAGAAGGGTGGTTGGTCTTCCGAAAATCCTTCTCCAGAAGAATCAATATTTTTGGAAGCTTTTGGTTGTGGCCCATCTGCATCTTGGGTTACACCCCCCCTCCCCCAGTGGATTAACTCTTTAATTTAGTTTCCTGCTGTATATGGAAGGAGCTGGATACCTTAGAACCAATTCCAAAATGACTTGACAAATTCTTAGCTCCTTCATAGGTTACACACTGCTGGAGCAATGGAGTCCCAGTAGATGCTATGGTGGTGGTGACAGCCACTAAAAAAAGAGTTAACAGAACAGAGCTCTTCTGTCCATCCACTAGAGAGTCTAGGGCACTGGACTGATTTGGAAAGTGAGTCTTTGCCTTAGTATCCTTCGTCTTGAGGTCTCTCAGTTACCTGGCACATTTCACAAGATTACAGAGAGAGTTGACTAAGGAACTATCAAATTCTGTCTCAGAGTCCATATTTTCAGAGGATTTCAAGCATTCATCCACTCAGCTGGCCATTCTCAATTTCCAGTGCTTCTGTGAGGTACCTCATGGGCTGCCGGTTCAGGCATTGCCATAAGGAGACATGCCCAGATACAACTATGTGACTTTGTGGAACCTTTTAAGACATCTTTCATCAACACTGCCCTTGATACCACATCCTTATTTGTTCCATCAGTTAAAGAGATGCTTACCCACAGCTAACAAGAAGAGAAGACCCTACCATGGAAATCAAGTTTTCTACCCCTCGACAAACCTTTTCTAAGAATCAAAGAGGCAGTAAGAAAATGTGGTTCCGCAAATCTCAGGAACCTTTCCAAGATTTGTGTGGGGACTCCTCCAGAGGCAAATGAGGCAGTTCCAATGGTAGACATCACCCTACAGGCAGGGGAGACCCACCAAATCAGGATTTCCATGATTCCTTTCCAGATAGATCCTTCCAGCGCTCGTGAAGTTCTGCCTGACTGTCCATGTCTGGAGGCAGTTTGGAGATGATTGTCCTTGCACCCAGATGCCTGAGAAAATATAACAGAAGATTCATGAGTGTTAAGAATAATATACAGAAGTTATTCCATTGCATTTTTCTAGCTCCCTTTTTGCAAAAGGAATAAGCTTCTCAACATTCCACCCAATCAGAGGAAAGCAACAGTGCAAGAAATTCAAAAGCTGCTAGACAAAAGCGTTATCCAAGAGGTACTGCCAGACCAAATAGGATTTGGAACTTACGCATCTTTTTAGTGCTCAAAAACACAGGGGACCTCAAAGCAACTTTGGATCTAAGCATATTGAATCAGTATGTAAAAAATTCAAAGCTCCAAATAGTCACTGTTCAGTCCATTCTGCCATTTCTTTGCAAGGACGATTGGATGTGCTCCATAGATCTTCAGGATGCATACTATCACATCAAAATAGACAGGTGCTCCAGAAGACATTTGTGTTTTCATCTGAGAGCCAGTCATTACCAATTCAGAGCCCTGCCCTTTGGACTCACCACAACCCCCAGGGTGTCTACCAATATATGGCAGTGGTGGCTTCTCACCTGAGACTCAAAGGATTCCGAGTGTTTCCATATCTGGATGACTGGTTCCTCACCAGCCCCTCCATGCATCTCCTTCAAAAATCCAGGGACCATTTGCTCCAGATTTGCCAGACAATGGGAATAACAATAAATTATGCCAAATCAAAGCTGATACCAGTTCAGAGCCTGAAGTTTATTGGTGTACATCTGAACAGAATAACGCAAATT
This sequence comes from Protopterus annectens, assembly GCF_019279795.1. NCBI lineage: Eukaryota > Metazoa > Chordata > Ceratodontiformes > Protopteridae > Protopterus > Protopterus annectens. The sequence goes on from NC_056733.1 coordinate 1,061,179,605, forward strand.
GCATCATTACCAACTAATTGCATAAACACACTCAGATCTCAAGCTCATCAAATTCTTTCCCACCCATCTCTTCCAGCCAGATTCATTCTGCAAGCACTGGGATCTTTTGAGGCAGCAATAGTATTATTTCCTTTAGCACAATACTATATGCGTATTCTTCAATGGATTCTAGCTGTTCAATCGTCTAGTCTTCGACAACCACTATCCCTTTCAGTCAAACTTACTCCAATCTGCAAATGCTACATCCAGTGCTAGATCCAGTCAGACATTTATCTAGGCTGACCCTTTGTTCTATTGCCCCGAATGGCCACAATGACTATAGATGCCTCCCAATTGGGATGGGGGAGTATTTCTTGGGAAGGAAGATCCAAGGCACATGGTCCCTCCAAGAGACCAAATCACATAGTGTACTGGAGATGAGAGCAGTCCTATTGGTGTTGCAGGCATTTCATGATGCTCATCCTCTAAGGACTATTGTGATTCAGACTGACAATATGTCTGTGGTCTAGTACATAAACAAACAAGGGGGAACTCAATCTTACCCTCTTTGCAGAGAGGCAATGAGATTGTGGCAATGTGCAATCTCCTCAAATCACTTTCTCACTGCAATGCACATACTGGGAAAACCAGTGTGTTAGTGGACAAATTAAGCAGGTCCATTTTGATGCTGCACGAGTGGTCTCTAAAGCAATCTGTGGTGGAAGAGATTTTTTTTCGGTCACTGGAGCCAACCTTGTTGCGAGCTCTTTGCTTCCCCCAACAATAAGTGCAGCAAGTATTTTGCCCTGATCTCCCTTCAGGCATATCTCACAACCTTTTAGTGGAAGAAATATGGGCAGAGCTTGACAAAATGGGGTTAGAAAGGCCCCAAAATAGGGACAGATTGCACATATTGCTCTTATAAACTTAGAAAGTTCCTAGAGTAACAAGGTTTGTATTAACCTACATTTTCTGAAGGATGTGAAGTCTAAAACTCAAGCATATGTCATTACATAGTGACAGTCCTCAGATCATCCCAGTGATTTGCCAGAAAACCACAAATTTTATGAGGAACAGACCAAAAATATGAGGCAAAAATCTGGACATTCTGCAAAAATCTGGGCAGTTGAGAGGTATGCCTTCAGGGGGAGTCACTGAGAGATGCTGTAGTCCATGTTTAGCCATCCTGTCTCCTTTACGCATATCCTTCTCTTCCCTTGATTCTCAAATTTCTACCGAAAGCAATTCAGTTGAAGAGCTCAGTCATCCTCATTGCCCCCTTCTGGCCTTGACAGGTGTGGTTTCCCTTCCTTTGGTCTCATCTTTGTTATCCACCATGGATACTGCAACCCTTTCCAGATCTTCTCTCACACCCCTCAGGGTTGAATCATCTCAATATCAGTGATGTCAACCTAACCGCGTGGTTTCTTCACTTCCAGTAATGGTTAGACAGCCCAGCTTGTCTTCCTCATTATGCACCATAATATTATCCTTGCAAAAAGATTCCACCAGGAAAGTTTACAACAATAAGGGGAAAAGATTCTATCTTTGGGCATTAGAAAATGATATTGACCCTTTTTCTGCCTCAGTTTTTGCTGTCCTTAAATTTTTTACTGTTCTCTTCAAAGAAGGAGATAGTTTTTCTATGAATAAATTGCAATTGGCTATTTCTAATTTGCATACAGGAGAAATAATGTATTCCTTGGCCTCTTCCAGATTATGAAAAGCATTTCTTAAAGACATTTTTCTTCTCAGAACACCAATAAAGGATCCTGCACCTCCATGGGATCTGACTGTTGTGCTACAAGTCCTAAGTCAAAAACCCATTAAACTTTCAGCAAAAAAAAAAAAAAAGACTTAAAATTCCTTTCATGGAAAACAGTTTTCTTTGTAACTATTACTTCTGCAAGCAGAATTTCTGCACTCCTGGCACTTTCATCAAAGACTCCCTATATTGTTTTCCATAAAGACAGGTTTCTTTGTGAATTAACCCTTCTTTTTTACCTAAAGTAGCTTCTGAATCAAACATTAACTATTCATTTACAGTAGGATCATAGGAGATTACTAGGCTATCGGCCCAAAGGTCATTTTAAGCCTAGCATTTTCAGCCCAATGTAATACCATAGAAGTACTAGTCAGTACCCAAGATTGCATTTAGTGATGACTGTCCATGTCCAGGAGAGTTGTGGGCACTATCCCTGGTAAGAATTTATGGTGCCCCACCCAGTCGTCCAGGTTCCTCTTGAACAGTGTCATAGAGGTGCTCTGTTTCACATGAATTGGTAGCCTGTTCCAAAGACGTGGCAGTCACTGGGAGATAAATCTGTCCCTCCAGCTTGTCCTATTTAAGTTGCAGGCCATATTTAAGTCCATGAAATGGGTAGCCCTAGACCCATTTGATTTACGGATATGCAGTAAGTTCATTAGGTTTGAGTTTTAGGTTGCTCTGTAGGCCAGGCATAAGTCTCCCCTAAGAAGTCTTTACAATACGAAGTATAGTGACAGGCACATTAGTCTGTCTGTGTAAGGCACATGCTAGAGGCTTTTGATCTTCCTTGTTAGAAACCTCTGGAGGTCTTGCTAATTGCTGCAGGTGCTTAGTATGGTACATACAGAATGGGGCATTATACTCAATTATGGCCTGGATAAGTGCAGAGTATAGAGGGTTATAACTTATTTTGCTCTTGAGGTGATGTCTTTATTAATCAAGTGAGCAACATGAAAAGCTTTCCTTAAAACAGTAGACACGTGGTGGTTGTAGTTAATCAACCTGTGATCCCAGGCCCCTTACCACTTCATGGGTACTTAGGGTATTGCTGTTGATTTGATAGTGTGAAGGGACATTGCTTGTGATGAAGGGAATGATGGTGCATTTCTCTGCATTCAGTTTGAGACAATGACTAATACACCAGTCGTCGGGCTGTGTGAGACCCTCCTGAAGTATACTGACATCATTTGGGGAATCAATGATTGCACCTAGTTTGCAGTTATCTGCAAACCTGGTCAACCACAAACCTTTGGTTTTGACCTGAACTTCTGAGAAGTATATACCAAATAGTAGGGGGCCCAGCACTGACCCCTGTGGCACCCTGCTGGTAACATCTGCTGGCTGATGTGGAGTCACCCACTTTGATAGTGTGTGTCTGGTTTGTGAGACAGTTGTCAACCCATCTCACAATGAAGGGGTTTACATTCAGTTTGCTAAGTTTATTGGTAATGCCTGAATGTGGGATTGTGTCAAAAGCCTTTGCCAAGTCGAGGTATGCTATGTGCACAGGTTTGCCCTCATCAATGGCTTTGATCACACTTTCAAAGAAATCTACCAGATTTAACAGGCAGGATCTGCCCTTCACAAAGCCAAATTGAGTAGGATCCAGGGTTTGGAGGTCACCTATGTCTTTATTTATGAGGTCCATAATAATATGTTTCATGGCCTTACATATGAGGCTGGTCAGGCTTATGGGTCTGTTGCTAGGCCATCTTTGTGGAGGGGATTAACTGTAGCTGTTCTCTGAGTTGCCCACACCTTTCCTGGATAGAGGGAAGTTTCTCTGTTAACCTGTGAGAGAGGGGAACTTTGAGCAGCCATCTGTCCCTGGAGGAGTGGTTCCAGCCCAGACGTTAGTAGTTTAAAAACCGCGTTTGCACAGTTTTGTGTGCCGGACAGCACTGGTTAGCTAGGGTTAAATTATTCCCGGCTCCACCAAGTCTCCTCTTCAGTTTTTCACTTGAAACTAGTCTAACTCTCAACCTAAGCACTCAAAAAGCATCCTACAGTCCAGCACTTGCTCAGACCTAATAGCAAACACTAATATACCCCAACACTTGACTGCCCAGCAGGGCAAGGCTCTTTATCCATCAATCAAGTGACTAAGCAGCTCACCCTACTATTCAGGCATGACAAAAGGGCAACTTCAGGTGTACTCTCCAGTCCAGCTGGTGAATCTGGGTATCCTGAGGCAATGTTACAACTGCCTCATGTACACAGACAGCCGTCTTCTCCTACCACAAAACACTAACATATGTGAGAGATGCAATTATACAGCCAAACTGGAGGCTAAGGTCTCTCCACCCAAGACTGGAACAGACAGTCATGAGGAGAAGGTTAACAGTTGCACCACACCTCCAGCCTCACATAGACATACTAAACCAGCACTGGCAAAAAATACACATAAATACACAAAATCATACTTGGAGGCTCTAAATAAAAACCTGCAAAAGCATCAGAGAGCTCCAAAGCAGACACCCACAAAACCTGCACCTCCCGTCACAAACCAGACAACACATAAAACACAAAATCAATATGCCGCACAATCACAGCCTTTAAGGCGAAATAACATACCCAACACACTAGTAATAGGCGACTCAATAGTCAGGCACACTGATGCCCTACTCACTAGGCTGGACAAGGAGAAGGTTACTGTTAGCTGCCTATCGGGAGCCAGAATCCACCACATAACACAAGCACTCAGGTCACTCCAGAACAAGTACAAATATGACTCTGTCATTGTTCATGTCGGTGTGAATGACCTGAAATGTACCTCCCTGGACTACATGAAAAGAGACACGGAAGAGCTCTCTGATCATGTAGCCCAGGTGGGTATGACCCTGACCCTGAGTAGCATTCTGCCCTCACCAAGAATGATACCTCAGTATAAAGAAAAAATTATCAATTTCAACAATTGGCTAAGCTTCTGGTGTCATTTAAAGGGGATCCAGTGTCTGTCAGCCTGGGATGACATGCTTGACAAGCCATGTTGTTTCACCAGAGACAGCTTGCACCTGTCACCCCTTGGCTTTCGAATACTAGGCAAGGCTCTTGCTGCCCCCATAGTGCCTTTTTTAGGCAAGGCTCAAAATTCAAACCCACCACCGTAAACAGCACAAGTAAAAAAATGAGGGTTATGCTACTCAGCGCCAGGAGTTTAAATCTCAAAATGCATGCACTCAAAGCATTCCTAAGTATGGAGAACATCCACATCTGTGAAGTAACTGAAACCTGGTTCAAGGCTCCAGAGAGCACTCCAGCACTACTGGACTACAACTCATACCACAAATTTCGGCCACAGAACACGGACCAAAACACAAAAGGAGGGGGTGTATCCACATTCATCAAGGATACTCACACCTCCAGGTTAGTGACGCAGCATAATACCTCTGAGATCATCCATGTACAACTAACATCGGGCAAATCTGCAATGCAAATTGTGGCCTGCTACAGATCACCCTCCATGACCCAGGACCACCACTCCGCCTTTCTGGAGACACTGGAAAACATGAAGGTCCTACCGAGCACCCTGATATTGGGCGATTTCAATTACCCTACCATTAACTGGGAAAACTACTTGAGTACAAACTCCCAGGCTCAGCGCTTCCTGGAATTTATCAACTCAAATGCCCTGGATCAGCTGGTAAACTCCCATACCAGAGGCCACAACATATTGGACCTGGTCATCACCAACATGGGCGACAGGTGTTCCATACCGGAGGTCAACCCATCGCTGGTTAGATCAGACCATAAACTAATCACCCTGGATGTCCACACCCCACCACCACCCCCAACCAACAAAACCACAGTGAAAAACTTTTCTAAAGCAAACTTCACCTTACTTAAGACAGAGGTGGTAAGTTTCACAGCCCCCAAGCTAAAGGATAACACTGCCCAAGATGCAGAATCCTTTACAATTGCACTCTATGAGTACCTACAAGGATGCATGGATCATGCCATCCCTAGCAAGACCAAGACTCACTCCCCTAAGAGAAGGAAACCAGTCTGATTATTGCCATAAACAGGTTATACAACAGAAGGAGGAAACTAGTTTAGAAAAAAAGCAAATCCCAAGAAGGAAAGACATCCCTGATCAGTATCAGTAAGAAACTAAGGTCCCTCATAAAATCATCCAAGGCTAACTTTGAAAGAAAAATAGCCAAGGATTCGAAAGATAACCACAAAGCCTTCTTTAGCTATGTCAAGAATCTAAGTTGCAACTCGCAGATATGCTCTGAGCTAGTGCAAAATAGCACAAAATATACTAAACCTACTGATATTGCCAACATCCTGGCAGATAGATTCAGTGCAAACTTCACCTCCCTCTCACCTTCAAAAGGGCCCACAACAATACCGGAAAAGTGTAGTGTCCCAGAAATCACAGAAGCACAGGTGAAAACAGCCCTTTCAAAAGCCAGAAACACAGCATCAATGGGGCCAGATGGTGTCCCAGGCTGCGTCTTGCAGGAACTACAGAATGAACTGACCCCCCACCTAAGCATGCTGTTCAACCTCAGCCTCTCCATAGGCTACATGCCCACTGAATGGCACACAGCAACTGTTATTCTACTTCACAAAGGGGGGACCACAAATGACCCTGGTAACTATCGCCCCATAAGCCTGACTAGCCTGGTCTGCAAGTCTATGGAGCGCATAATCATGGAACTCATTAACAAAGACATTGGGAACCTCCAAACACTTGACCCGACCCAGTTCAGCTTTGTTAAGGGCAGATCATGCCTACTAAACCTGGTTGACTTCTTCGAGACAGTCACCAAGGCCATAGACAAGGGAAAGGTGGTTCACACAGCCTACCTTGATCTCGCCAAGGCATTCAACACCCTTCCTCACTCGGGTATTATAGAAAAACTCACCAGCCTGAACATAAACCTCTACATCACAAGATGGGTTGCCAACTGGTTTACAGACAGAACTCACACGGTAAGAATAGCAGGCTCCAGGTCCGACTCTAAACCAGTCACAAGTAGTGTCCCGCAAGGCTCGGTTCTGGGACCCCTACTGTTTGGCATATATTTCTCAGAAGTACAGGCAAACACAGGAGGACTATGACTAACCAAGTTCACTGATGACTGCAAACTGGGAGCCATAATTGACTCTCTGGCTGACACGGACATCCTTCAAAAAGGTCTTACTGAGACAGACACCTGGTGTCAAAGTCATGGCCTCAAGCTAAATGCCAAAAAATGCATAGTCATCCCATTTGGGAAAAATAAAACACCCAGGAATTACCACATAGGAGGCAGCCCCCTTAATACAGAAGAGGTAATAAGAGATCTGGGGACCCAGGTTGATAGCAATCTCTCCTTTGACAATCATATTGCCAAAGTAGTTAGGAAATCCTTCTATGCGCCCATCTAATTACTAAGGGGTTCTCATCTAGAAATAAAGAGGTTATAGTGCCCCTCTACTCGTCACTCATCAGACCCATCATAGAGTACAATGCCCCATTTGGGATGTACCTCACAAGACACTTCCAACAGCTGGAAAGACCACAAAAGCACCTCACCAAGAGGATTACTGGCCTCAAACATATGTCCTATGCAGCCCGACTGAAAAAACTCCAGCTGTACTCAGTGGCATATCGCTTATTCAGAGGTGATCTCTGCCTGACTTACAAAGCCATGTCCAACACATAATTGATGGACATGCTCCACCTAAAGAAATCCAAGTCACTGCGAGCCACGTGCTCTAGTGAGCTAAACCTTGACACAACAATAAATAGAACATGCTGGAGGGATAGATTCCTGTCACAGAGACTCCCCATGCTTTGGAACGAAATTCCTAACTACATTAGACAGAACCCCTCGCTAATACTCTTCAAGAGAAGCCTTGATGAGTGGATGGGTAACAGAAAATACACCCCTGGGATCACTTCATTATCTCTGCTTGACAGAGGCTCAGTTAATTAATCAATGGGGCAGCGAAAGTCAACACACTCTGGCTAGGCTTAAAAATGCCCTCAGGCAGATAGCCTAGTACCTACCTATGAACCTATGAAGCCTTCTGCAGGAACAAAGCCTGTGGTTAGGCTATGATTGAAAAGATTCATATTTTAGCCTGTTTAGAAGACAGCCTAGGATGTCATCTGGTCCCCATAGAGGCCATGGCCTTTGCTTTGGACAGGGCTTTGAGGACCTGTTCTTCAGATATATAAGGTGGGTGAGGAGTTTAGGGGAGAGTTTGTTGTAAGTTAGGAGGGGATGAGGGAGAGAAATTTTCACCGCACCTATCAGCTAACAGGTTTGCTGTCTCTGTGAGGTCAGTGTGTGTGATACTATTGGCTACCAGTTCTTCACATGCTTGGGACCTACCCTTTAGGTTACGTTCATAGCTATAAAAGGCCTTATGGTTATCCTTGGCAGTACTTGCTAGGTTTCTTTCAAATGAGCTCTTGGAGGACTTGACAAGTTGTCTTATTTGCCTGTTATAGCTAAGTGGGGTACTTTTCCAGTGTTGGGTCCTTGTCTTTGTTTTCTTGGACAGCAACTTTTTGCATTTATTGTAGAGTTTGTTGATACTAGAAGTCCACCACGGCAGCTTGATTTACTTGGGGCTCTGGCTTTGATTTTGTCTGGTACAGCCAAGTTTATACACTTGTGCAAGTGATTGCAAAGGGCATTAGTGTCAGTTTCAGCATAGTTACCACTTTCAGCTTGGGGTGGGGCTTGGAATGCATTTATACTTTCACCTTGGAGGGTATAGTTTGCCTTGCTGAAGTTTTTTAGTCTGATTTCACCCTTTGTGAGTTCTGGTGTAAGTGTCAGTCCAAAGGTGACTGATTTGTGGTCAATTTTAACTAATGAGGATCCAACAGATGCAGCAGTGCACCTGTTTGACATGTTGGTGAGGACCAGATATAGAATGTTTGTTCCTCTTGTCGGGGTATGGACAATTTGCTGAAGGGCATTTGAATTGACAATGTCAAGGAACTTTTGTGCTAGCAAATTTGGGCTATAGTAGGTTTCCCAGTTAATGGTGGGATAATTGAAATCCCCCATAACCAGTGTGTTCAGTAAAATGTGGATTATCTTCAGTTTGGTTAAGTAGGCTACCAGCATTCTTTCCAAATTTTTCAAATAAAGGAGAATACATGTTACATCATCTAGATGTGCACAGACAATTATGTTTTTATCTATGCAGGACAAAACAAATCAGGTCAGCAAATCAGGTCAGCTATTTGTTTCCTTTTCACCAAAAAGACTGGGTTATCCAGTTTCTAAAGTTACTCTAGCTAAATGGATCACAGATTGCATTTCTTGGATCTATTCTTAGAAAGGCATTTCCCTACCTAAACCCCTCAAAGCTCACACAAATAGATCCATGGATACTTATCTGCTTTTTGGCCAAGAACATCAAGTGATGATATTTGTACAGTGCCCATATGGCCCAATGCATATACCTTTGTTACTCATTACAAATTGAATCTAATATCCAGAAGCAGAGCTGCCTTTGGCTCAGCAGTACTCCAGAATATCCTTTCATGAGGGCCACCCAAGGTCAGCATAGCTGGGGACGCTTTTCCATATGTTGAGAAAGAATGAAAAAGACAGCATCAGATTTATTATTTATGTACTTACCATAACTAGGCATCTGTGTTACCCATTTTCATTCTTCCTCAACTTCCCTCCCATCCATCCCCCATCCTTAAATCTTCTGGAGGAACCTGTTTGATTGTTTACTGGAACATACAGTTCCAAGTTTGGGCCCTGTTTTCTCAGCTCTCCCTTTTCTGTCTAATTATAACGACTTCATGGCAACAAACTCGATCTGAGGTATTGGGATGGAGAATGGCAATGTGGGTAGAGGGAGGAGCTTGAGAATTGGATCCACAAAGTCTAGAGTATGTGGCTAAGTTGGATCCGAACACAAAAGTTGAGGAAGAATGAAAATGGACAACACAGATGCCTAGTTATGGTAAGTACATAACTCATAATTTCATTAATTTAAAATAAAAAAAAAATAAATAAAAAAAGATTTGAAACTGTTTCAAAATGTTCCACAACACTGAAACGTCCTTTACTGGATTTTTCAAATACAAAATTTCACCTGCAAATAAAGCTAACGTTTCTTGATTACCATACAGTTTATATCCTTGAATTTGTGAGTCCCTTATTTTCTTTGCTAGTGGCTTTAAATATAAAGTAAATAAAGGGGATGATGACACCCCTGCCTGGTTCTTCTGTTCAAACACAGTTTGTCAGAGAGGAACCCTCCCATGTTAGTTCTTGCCTCCAACCCTTCATATATCTTCCTTGTTAACCCTGTTAGCCTGTCATGGAATGCAAATGCTTCCAATGCCCAACTTGTAAAATCCCAACTAACTTCAGATGATTTCCTGTATGAAGACCAACCAATTATAGGGGTATTTTCTTATGTTCTACTTCCCTCTGAACCATAATTGTTCTATTAATGTTAAATGTTTGCCTCCATTCCACAAAACAAAAATTGGTCCATCTCTATCAATTTTGTAAACATACGTATCATTCTCTTAGTATAGATATAACATTTATATAACAGTGATATAAAACTGAAATGGGTCTATATGAAGCTGGGTCTGATGAGTCTTTTACCCTCTTTGGGTAGTAAAACAACCAATACTTTCTTCAAAGATGCTTATGCTTCCCGCCTTTTAAAACCATGTTAAACAAAACCTTCCAGATCTTTACCACTTTCTTCAGTCATAACTTTCTCAGGAATATAATCTATTCCTGGAGACTTCCCAGCTGATTGATTTACCACTGTTTGTATCTCATCTTTTCATGTCTTAACTGTTAATTGTTGAGCCTCGTCTTCCTTTAACTTTGGAATAATTAAGCTTTCCATAAATTTTCCATTTGTGCCTCTTCTTGCTTTACACATTCCACTATTATACAGATTTTCATAACATTTCCAAAATATATCTAATACTTCTACTGGATCTCTACTGCGGTGGTGGTGCTGCGGTATCATTGTCGCCTCATAGCAAGACGTTGTCCCATTCGATTCTCAGCTAGAGCATCTTCTGTGTGGAGGCATATGTGAATGAGGCATGCCTTCGTTGAAGGTTGTGCATCAGGGCTGGTAACCCGGTACGTAAAAATCCACTACCAATCATTAGCGGATCGGAGTTCTGCTGTGGCGACCCCTAACCGGGAAAAAGCCGAAAGACACAAATAAACAAACTTCTATTGGATCTCTGGTTATTTTTCTTATCATAGGTTACCTAAGTTTGACAACAACCCTTTCTAGTCTTTTTTGCCCAAATCATTGTGTTAAGTGTTTGCGCTCTAGCATTATTAAAATATAGTTGTTTAACAGCAGCCTTTCTAAGCTCATGCATATTATCTCAATGCTTTATTTTCCCTTTAGCACACTACAGTTGCTCCTCTCTTTGTTCTGTCAGATTCTCCTTAATCTGCAGTACTTTAACCTTTGTGAGCATTTCTAAAATAATTCTCATTACTTTCCATATATCTTTCTCTCTTATTTCTACCATATTTTAAACCTCCATCTTAATTTTATCCCACTCATTAGCTGTATCTTCTGAATAATTTATTTTCCCTAATACCTCTCGAATGATTTTCGCTATCAGTTCCTTAAATGTCTGTGGTAAATAGGTAAATGCCACTGTCTCATTTTTACTTTAGTGTCTTTATCTTAGCTTTTTATTGATGGATGTATTGAAAGTTATTGAATGTGCGTTAAAGCTATCAATTTAATACATATGCTCCTGTGAAGTATAAACTCTAACCAGTCTAATCTGGTTAAAGTGTCGTGGGGAATAATATGTAAATTCTGATTCCTACTGCTGAAATCACATCTTCCATACCAAATATTCTCATATATTTCTTCAGAAATCTACCACTTTTGTTATAGTCTCCCTTCTTGGTCTCTCTAGTACATTTTCACAATTGCAAATCAAGTTCTAGTTCCCACCTGTAGTAATATTCTTTGCTAAAAGCTGATAATTTCTTCTATTTCTTAAGCTCCATAATAGCAGTTCTTTGTAGAATATAAATACATGACTGTGTAATCTTCCTCCCTTGCTACCACATATCTACCCTTATTGTCTTTTTCCTTCTCTGTCATTATTGCAGCCCCTGTAGCAATCAGTATTATAACTCTTTTTCTTTGCCCCTGATATTCTGCTGAACATCCAGCCTGAAATCTTCTCTTTGTCAAATTCACATATTCATTTCTTTCCAAATGAGTCTCCTGCTATTTGCACCCTACATTTCTTAATATAATCCAATACTCTGCTTTTTGTCTGTACCTGTAATGCCATTTACATTCAATGATAATATGGACATAAGTAACCATTATGATGGAAAGCTATTATTCCCACATATTGAGCATTAGAGTTCTTTTATATTTGTATTTCCAACCTTTGGCTTACATGTACACACTAATGTGTGGCAGGCTGATCTTTTTAGCAGTTGCTGCTTTGCAACTCCATTTGAACGTCTGTCACATTTTTCAACACTTTTTGCTTTAGTGAAAAGCATAAAGAAAGTAAAATATTCAGAACACCCATGATCTTTTAACTTAGAACAAACACACAATGCTGTACATTTTCAACAATTAAAGTTTACTCCTCCAGATAGCAGCAGTTGCTCCAAATCGACACCTGCACCCACAGGCAATACCTAATCTAAAACTAAGGTTACCCATGCTAAAGTACAGTTACAGCCTGCATTCCCATGTACACTGTCATCTGTTTTATCTCTGATGATGTTCTTCCATATCACCGTTGCTTAATTCTGTACATAAAGGATCTCCAGCCAGTGATAGCCTAACATCTAGCCAATATACCAGAGCCTTTAGATCTTATAGGTGCCGTATGACACATGTATGCTTCCCATGGAAAGTTTAGGGCATAAAGGTGATGTATGGATGCAAACATTCAGAACTCCTTTGCTGACAGTCCGAATGCTATTATTGAATGTTGTTCTGAATGCCCTTCTGCTGTCCTGGTTACCAAGCTGCCTTCATATAAGTGCCCTTTTGGTGTTTTTTTCTCTCCTGCTTTCAGTTTTGTTTTGTCATCCAAGAAGGGAAGATGTAGGTGTAGGAGGCAGATTCCCCATAATGACTGTCACGACCAGTGTCTTTTTTGCTTAGACACTTCCTACGACCATACATCATGCTGTATCTGTCAAGCATTTGTCCTTATGACCCACTATAGTTGTTTATCCTCCTTATCCATATATCTTGAGAACCAATGACTCAAAATGTTGGGCCAGGGTGCTATGGCAGTATTCTTCCATCCTGAGGATAAGTCATCTGCCAAGAAGGCCAAAAAGCCTAGGTCTGACCCCGTTGCTGTCCAGCCTATCCCCAGATATCTCTCTAGAATCTGGTGAAAGCTTGGAAGATTGTCCAGTGCTTGTCTCAGATTCCTCTGCTGTGACCCCATCAGAGAGCTGCATGGATCCAAATTCTCACATGTCCTTGGAGAATCTTCCAACATTTGCTCCGGATGTTGAGGGAAACCTCGGCTGATTATTTCAAATGGAGTGAGGGAGATTCCTCAGATTTTAGTGAGGGACGAGGTTCCCTACTATGATTATTTAATCCTGCTGGTCTGAATCTCAGTAAGTCTTTAAGGCAGATGCCCACTTAAGAAAAAGCAGAAAACTAAACATAGTAGCCCTGTTGCTAAAGAAACCCAATCTGAATGTCAAGATTTTACTCAGGGTCTGTTTGATGCTGTAAAGGCCTTGAAATCTCCTTAAGGGGGGTCAGTTCTTGCCCTCCATGATCTTCCAGTCCTATTAAAAGGCCTTGGGAATTGGATTCCTCAGATGAGGAATTGGATTCTGAGGAGGAATCCCTTCCTTACTCCTTTCAAATTCCTTTCTCTCTAGATTATGGTTCAGAGGAAGAGGATTCTTTGAGCTAAGACCCCTCCCCCCACTTGGAAGAATTATCCTTTGGGGATGCTATTGCTTCTATGATGGAGTACATGAAATGGGATTGCTCCCGGGTCTCTGTCATTCAAAATAGGCATTATGAGTTTTTACAAATTGAGTTTCTTAAGCCATCTACTGTTCCTCCTGTTTTGGTAGTCCTTTTGTACACCTCTTCTGCTGCATCTGTAGCTCCTGATTCTCAGCCTTCAACTCCTAAGAAACCTGACAGGTTCTACAAGGTACCTGTGGATTGCAAATATTTTTATAAGTGCCCTTCTGATGATCCTTCAGTAGTTTCAGTTTCCTCTGATAAACCTTCTAAGCTGTTGCCATCTACTAAGCTCATTCTTTCTTTCAGATAAGGACAGTCGAGCTATGGGAAGGTTGGGTAAAAAAGTATATACTGCTGCCAGCCTGTCTTTCATGGTTATTAATTACCAAACTCACATGACCAGGTATGTTTTGGCTTTTCTTTTTCAGTTAGCTAAGGTGGTGTCTGACCTTCTTAGTTCTGATGGGAAGGCTTCAGCTCTTACCCTGCTTGGGTCCAATTCTCAGGTCTCCTTTCACTCCATAAAATGCAGCTATGATGCAGCTGATGCTTCTTCCAGGGCTTCTGCTTTTCGTTCTGTGATGAGGCATTATTCTTGGCTACTACTTTAGGCTTTATCTGATGATAATAAAAGCAAACATTTGGATGCCCCTCTGGATAACAAAAGCCTCTTTGGGATAGCAGCTGCTGACCTGTTTATGTTCCTCCAGGGTAAGGGTAAGGCCTTGCAGGAACTGAAACATTTTGTCTCCCCTCTACCCAAATTCCAGAGGAATTACCCTTCTAATTTTGTCTTTGCCCATAGGCAGACTTGCCCATCTCCTAAAAGTAAGAAGGGATCTAGGAACATACCCCCTGCTGAATCCACTAAGACTCCAGCTCAAAAGCCTTCCTTTCAGGACAAGCCTGTCTCCTTCTGATGTTTGGCCTTCTCTTCCCCTCAACCAGGTCCCCTTGTCTCTTGGCCTTTCTCTATCTCTTCTAGTTTGGCATTATATCATCTCAGACTCTTGGGTACCGTCTATCATTCATTAGGGGTATTTCATGGTTTGAAAATCCCTTCCCCCCTTTTCAAACATTTATCAACCTCCTCTGGAACAGCTTCCTCATTTCCCAGAGGTTTTGCAGTCCCTTTTGGACGAGGGTACCATTCAGCCTGTTTCACCCACCCATGTGGGGAAGGGATTTTATTCCTGAATGTTTTTAGTTCCTCAGAAGGAAGATATGCGGATACCTACTCTGCATCTTTTTCTCAAGGTCCCTTCAGATCTTGTTTCCTTATCTTCTTCCCCAGGCCTTTTTGGTTTCTCCAGATCTCAAGGATGCATACCTTCTCATTCCAACTCACCCGCTGTTCAGGTAATGTTTATGTTTCTCTGTTTCTTCCTTGCATTTTCAGTTCTCTGCTTTGCCCTTTGGCTTTTCTACTGCCCCAATGGTAATCACCAAATGCCTCACTCCTGTCATTGCTTTTTTGCAAGCTTTGGGGGATAAAGATTTTTCCCTATCTGGACAACCTTCTCATTCAAGTTCCTTGCCCCAGCAGTCTGTGCAGGATCTTTTACAAAGCCTGGAGTTCACCATAAATCTCAGGAAATCAGTCATCTTGCCCTCACAGGATCATGTTTCTCTCAGGTGCAGGCTTCAGACTACTTCAATGCTGGCTTCTCTTCCTGCTCCCAAGATTGTGTCTCTGACAACCTTTTTTTCCAGTCTTTCCTTCCTTTGTTGTCTCTCATGGTCAGGGAATTTCTCAGGGTTCTAGGAGTTATGGTCTCCACTACTCCATGTTTCTTCTTGCCAGGCTCCATATGAAGAAACTTCAATGGTACCTTGAAACAGTTTGGCTCCAACATTGCCACCCCCTGGATTTCCCTTTTCCTTTACCTCCTTGTTGCGAATGTGAGCTTCAGTGCTGGATTCAACAACTCACTCTCAATCCAGGGCTTCCCTTCCAGGCTCCAGTTTCTTATCAGGAACTGTTCATGATCATCTCAGACTTGCAGTGGGGGGGCTTCCTGTGGCTCCCTAAAGGTCCATGTTTTATGGCCTCCTCCTTAGAGGTCATATCATATCAACATAAAAGAGATGAGAGCTCTGCTCCTGGCTGTGTAACTTTTTCATTCCCTTTTCTACTCTGTCCCCCTCAAACTCTTCACAGACAATACCACTGTGATGTGGTACATCAACAAGCAGTGGGGTATGAGGTCCTATCTCCTTTACAGATTAGCTCTTTAAGCACAGGATCTAGCTATCAGCTATTAAGTGACTCTTCATGTGGTTTGCATTCCTTTGGAGCACATTTCAGTGAGCAGGTCCAGAACACAGGCTCACGAATGGATGCTTCACAGAAACATGTTTTTGGACAAAATCCATCAGTGGGTTCTTCCTCAGGTTGATATTTTTGCCTCCCCTCTGAACAGGCAACTTCCTCTATTCTGTTCAAGAGTACAAAGTCCTCTGACTTAGAAAGTGGTTACCATGTCTTTTCCTTGGAAGGGAATGTTTCTGTACACCTTCCCCCTTATTTTATTGCCATGAATTCTACACTAGATCAGGCAGGACTCTCCCAAAATCTTTCTGGTAACTTCCTTTTGTTAGACAGCATTGGTTTCCCCCCTTTATCACTTGGCCAGGGGCAGTCACCACAAGTTACCTCACTGGGTGGTTCTTCTCACAGAAGACAAAGAGATCTCTTATCCATCCTTACCTGTCTACTCTTTAAATTACATTGTGGGTGATAGAGTTTTGATTCCTTTTAGGCACCTCTTTTCTGAGGATGTGCTGCGGGTTCTGCAGGAGGACAGGAAACCCACTACCAGAAAATCGTATATGTTCAAATGGACAAGATTTTCTGAGTGGTGCGTCTCTAACCATCAGGATCCTCCTCTGTGGAGGTTCCTGTGGTTCTCTTATTTGTGTGCTCTGCTCCATGCTGGGCAAGCATATTCTTCTATTTTATTCTATTCTGTATTGTGATTTGTTTTCTTTACACTGTGTTTTATCTGTATTCTGCTTTTAGTTGCATATTAAAACTAGGAATGAGACCACAGCTGTGTCTCTTGTGAGTCACACACAAATTAGAACTCAATTAAGGCATTACACAGAAGTTAGAGCAGGTCAATTAAGGCTAATTATCTGTGAACTGAGGGTGGAGCTAGGAACTAAAGCTTCTATTTAAGGGGTCAAATAAAAAATTTAAAGCTTTACTGGAAAAGCTCATACAGACTCTGCCACAAACTTGCTTTGAGGGATTAGCTTGCTGTTGCTTTCTTGTATTTTGTATTACTTTATTACCTTCCATTTTGTATACTGATTTGTTTTCTTTACACTGTGTTTTACTTGTATTCTGCTTTCAATTGCATATTAAAACTAGGAAAGAGACCACAGCTGTCTCTCTTGTGAGTCACACAGGTGTATTTCTAGTTGCCTGCACCTTATGTTAATTTGAAGCATATCTACTTTCCTCTCCCCTTTCACTGGCTGTTGTGAGTAAGAACAAAATTATCATTTTGTGAAATCACTCCAGTTCAGCTATTTAACTTTATTGACCATCCCACTCTATTCCATAGAACCAGAATGCAAAGTGCCCACCCCTTTTCAATCTGTCTTGCCCTTTTAAAATTAGTGCCTCTCCACTTAGACAGCTAAAGCTTACGTTACCCTCTCTTTCATATCTAACTGCATACTGCACACCACAGTGCTTAGGGTATTAATCCATTTTTCCATCTTACCTTTAAAAGCTGCAACATCTATTGCAAGACCACCAGTTATTGGACAGTGCACATTCTGCCTCTAAGTAGTCATCTTGGGATTAGTGCTTCTGCTTTCTTCTGGTGAGAGAAGGAGTACCAGGGACTGCTGATCACAGGAAAACCTAATAACTGCTTCAGAGGTGACAGCTTGGAACTTGTGCTTATATTCTGCTCCTGGTGAGAGAAGGAGCAGAGTCCATTGATTCCTGACTGTTTCTATTGGGCAGTGAGTGTCTGTGCTCAATGTTCCAGATTGGTCTGGTTGTTATTCAAGGCATCTACTAGGAAAAGACTACAACAAGCCTACATGCACTTGCATCATCTGGGACAAGACTGTGGATCACCGACCAGGATGTGGCCTGCTTCTCATCTTGGGATTAGTGCTAATGTTTTGCTTCTGGTGAGAGAAGAAACAAAGGAGTATTGTATCCCAGCAGAGTGAAGTAGTCAGGTAGTAGCCATTCAGGTGACTCCTCTCTTTTCACCATTCTTGATAAGCTAATTCTTTTTTTTTCAGTAAGTACTGCTTGATTTGTTTCAACCTTCAGAATATCTGCTTAAATACTTCATCCTTAAATTTTCAGGGTGTAATTATTAGCTCCCCTCAAGTGTTTGGCAGTGCCCTGTATAGACACAGACATCTTGAGTGACATTTTTTCTGTAAAAGCATGGTTGCACACAGGTCAATTTATTTGCAGTGAGAAGCACTGTCCCCCTGTGTTGCAACTCGGATACTCCTGACCTTGCTTTATATTCTCACTCCAACTGTCTAATCAATAAAAAAAGGGTCTGCTGCCATGGATATGAACTTTCCCACTGTCTCCGTTACCAGCTTGGTGGATATGAACATCCTGAGGAAATGCAGAAATTGCCTCATGTTTACTGACAACCAGTTAATTCTCAAACAAACAGATATGGTATGTGAGATGTTCATAGGTTCATACTAGGCTATCTGCCCTAGGGCATTTATAAGCCTAGCCAGAGTGCGTTTGGCTTTCACCACCCATTTTAAATTAATTTTGCTATGCGTTTTTTGAGGTTAGTATACTGTGCCTCTGTCTAACAGTGACACAGAAGTGATAGCCGGGGTAAACCTACGATCTCCCATCCACTCATCAAGATTCCTCTTGAAGAGAGTCAATGTGGGACTCTGCCTAACCTGGACTGGGATTTTATTCCAGAGTGAAGGGAGCCTCTGGGTTATGAATCTGTCCCTCCAGCATGTCCTATTTATTTCAGTGCTGAGGTTCAAGTCTCTCGACCGCGTAGCTCGATGGGATTTGGATTTTCTGAGGTGCAGCATGTCCATTAATTCTGGGTTGGACATGGCTTTATACGTCAGGCACAGATCGCATCTGAGCAGGCGGTATGCCACTGAGTAGAGCTGGAGTTTCTTTAACCGGGCAGCATATGGCATCTGTTTGAGCCCTTTGATCCTCTTGGTGAGGTACTTTTGGGGTCTTTCCAGTTGCTGCAGGTGTCTGGTAAGGTACATCCCAAAAGGGGCATTGTACTCAATTATGGGCCTGATGAGGGATGAGTAAAGAGGTACGATGACCTCCCCTGATCTAGATGTGAATCCCTTCATGATTAGGTGGGCTATATAAAATGTTTTTCTAACCACTTTGGTCACGTGGTTGTCAAATGAGAGATTGCTATCAACTTGGGTCCCCAGGTCCCTAATGACTTCTTCTGTACTTAATGGATTACCACCTATGTGGTAATTTGTGGGCACTTTGTTTTTGCCAAAGGGGATGACTATACACTTTTTGGCGTTTAGCTTGAGGCCATGGCTCTGGCACCAGTTGTCTGTTTCTATGAGGCCCTTTTGGAGGATGCTTGTGTCGGCTGGAGAGTTGATTATGGCGCCCAGTTTGCAGTAATCTGCGAACTTGGTCAGCCACAGTCCTTCTGTGTTGGCCTGTACCGCCGAGAAATATATACCGAACAAGAGAGGTCCCAGGACTGAGCCTTGTGGGACACCACTTGTAACTGGTTTGGAGTCTGACATGGCTCCAGCAATTCTAACTATGTGGGTTCTGTCCTTGTATTAAAACAATGTCACCGGAGGCAAAGCTCTCACATAAAAGTACTCCTAATGTCAATAAGTTTGTCTGTAGTATACACGCTGCACCCATCACACACAACTCAAAGCAGACATATAGACCTACATATGCTGAGGCACTTGAATGTAAACTTCTTAAACCCCCAAAGACCTCCTAGATAAAGTGCACATAACAAATGCCCTCAGCAGCCCTGAATGCATTCTTTCAAAACAATACCCACATCAACACATATAGCCACATCTCATAGAGCCTCTATTTCTAAATCCATAAGGCAATCTGCCACATAATCCACCATTCTGCTCATTGGAGACTCCATCGTGAGATATACTGATGTCCCTGTCACCAGGCTGAGTAAGGAAAAAGTCATGGTCAGTTGCTTATCAGGGGCTAGGATCTGCCACATTACACACACAGTCAGGACATTGGACCACAAGTACTACTATGACTCAGTCATAGTCCATGGTGGTGGAAATGATCTGAGATGTACCTCCCTAGACTATATGAAGAGAGACATCATGGAGCTCTCAGAATATGTGTTCCATGCTGGTGTGAGCTTAGCTTTGAGCAGCATTTTACCTTCCCTAACAAAGATGCCACAATATGAAAAAAAGATGACTGACTAATAATTGGCTTTGTTTCTGGTGTCATTCCAAGGGGGGGGGTGTGCAATATTTGTCAGCATGGAAGGAGATGGTCAACAGACCATGCTGCTTTGCCAGGGATGGTCTGCACCTCTCCCCTCTAGGCTTTCGATATTAGCTAAAACATTGCATCCACCATAGTGCATTTTGTAGGCAATGCCAAACTAAACGTACTTCAGACATAGCAAATCAAAACCAAGAAAATCTAAAGGTATTACTGCTCAATGCTAGGAGTGTAAACAAAAAACTCCATTTCCTAGAAGCTCCCTTCACCCTAGAGAATGCTGACTTCTGTGCAGTCACTGATACATGGGTCAAAGCCACTAAGAGCACACCGACGGTGCAAGGTATAATGCCTCCCACAAATTTAGACCAGCTACTACACAGACAGGGACTAAGGTGAGGTATCTCAATTTACATAAAAAATAAATATACCTCAAGGGTGGTCAAACAGGACAATGCACTTGAGCTATCCCATGTTCAAATCACTGTAGGCAAAATCCAATACCACTTCCTTGCAAGCTGTAGGTCACACTCTATGACCCAGGAAACTCATACCAAGTATTTAAACTATTGGAAACACTTCCCATCCAACCCAGTACCCTATTTATGGGTGACTTTAATTATTCCACTATTAACTGGGAATACTATACAACACCAAACGTACAAGCACAGAGATTCCTGGATTTTGTAAACACAAACTCTCTGGACCAGATTGTTAGTACACTAACAAGGGGTGCAGCTATACTGGATTTGGTCCTCACTAATATGGGAGAGTGCTGCACACCACCCTAGTATAATGTCTTCCCTGGTAATGTCAGACCATAAAATGGTATCTTTTGAAGTAAAAATAAAATCTGGACCCCCAGCTAACCCTGGAATATTCAGGAACTACTCTAAGGCAAACTTCCTGGTATTAAGTGAGAACCTGGCAAAATTTCAGCCCCCATAAACCCTGAGAATGCTGCTGCCTGTGCAAAACTGTTCACAGAAACCCTATACAAGCATTAATAGCTGCATAGAGGCAAGCTGTACCCACCAGGAAAAAGTACAGAACTAACTCAAAAAACAAGCCACCTTGGTGGAATCACAAAATCAATAGGCTGTATAACAGAAGGAAAAAAATCATGGCAAAACTTAGGAGGTGCAGCGACCAGCAGGATAAAGTCATTCTCTTCAAACTAAGCAAAAAACTAGGAGTACAAATACAGTAAACTCTCAGTTAACCGGCACCCATGGGGATTGGTAGATGCCAGATAACTGTAGTTTCTGGTTGACTGAGAGCTACTATTAAAAATAGGCCTGACTAATGCTGTACCCTATACTATTTGTTTGGTTTGGCTTGTTCTCAAATTGGGGAGAGAGAGGGAATTTATTCCTTTTTAAAACTCTAAAGACGTTAAGGTATGTTTCTGGGGGGGGGGGGGCAGAAAGTGCAACACATGAAAATTGTACTGTATTTCTTCAATTTTTTTTCTGGTTGCTTGAGAGTTCTGGTTAACTGAGAGGTTACCGTAAAGTCTACCAAAGCCAAATTTGAGGTATATTTGGCTTCCCTGGCCAAGGACATCCACTATGCATCCTTTAGCCATTTCTGCAACCTCAAAGGCAACACGCAATTGTATGCAGACTTCATTGTAAATGGAGACACCTATACTGAGCCAGAAGACATAGCAAACCTACTGGCTGACAAATTCAATTCCAGCTTTACCCCTCTCTGCCCCTCAACCTTCCCTCGGGAAATACCATTAAATATAACTCCCCCTGCTATCACTAGGGAACAAGTCCTTAATGCTCTCTCTAAAGCCAAGAACACTGCAATAATGGGCTCAGACAATATCCCAGGATGCATTCTAAATAACATGAAACATGACCTATTAGGACCTCTGGAATTGCTATTTAACTGTAGCCCCCAAACAGGCTTCTGCCTCATGAATGGAGAACAGCAACAATCATCCTTCTGCACAAAGTGGGCCATCTACAGACCCTATAAAACTACAGACTCATAAGTATCACTAGTCTTATATGCAAAGCTATGGAAAGAATTGTCATGGAAATGATCAGTAATGATATAGCAAACCTGCAGACACTGGACCTAACCCAGTTTGGTTTCACCAAGGGCAGCTCATGCCTGCTCAGCCTGGTGGACTTCTTTGAGAAGATCACCAAAACAATGGATAAGGGAAATGGTTCACACTGCCTACATTAACTTAGCCAAGGCATTTGACATAATACCCCACTAGGACATTAACAAACTCAAGAGGTTAGGTACAAATTCATATGTCACCCTGTGAATAGCCAACTGGCTCACAGACAGGACTCAGGAAGTTAGAATTGGGGAATCCACCTCTACAAAGTGGCCAGTCAATAGTGGAGTCCCTCACGGATCAGTCCTTGGACCGCTTCTTTTTGGTATTTACTTCTCTGAAGTCAAGGCCAATGTCAGTGGTCTCTGGCTGACTAAATTCATGAATGATTGCAAATTAGGATCGGTCACTGAATCTCACACCGACACAAATGTTCTCCAGGAAGGGCTGACAGACAACTGGTGTCAGAGCCATAGACTAAAACTAAATGCCAAGAAATGCATAATAGTATCCTTTGGGAAGTCATCCAACTCTAGTA
The DNA here is from genome assembly GCF_019279795.1 of Protopterus annectens. Classification (NCBI taxonomy): domain Eukaryota; kingdom Metazoa; phylum Chordata; order Ceratodontiformes; family Protopteridae; genus Protopterus; species Protopterus annectens. Next base: position 1,061,202,403 of record NC_056733.1, read on the forward strand.
ACTATCAGAATGACAACACACCCCTTAGAGGTGACCCAGTAGTCAGGGACATAGGGACACACACAGACAGTAATATAGCCTTTGACCATCACAAATCTACAGTAGTGAGAAAATCATTCTATGTTGCTCAACTTATAAACAAGGTATGGCATCTAGGTCTAAGGAAGTCATTATTCCACTGTATTCAGCATTCATCAGACCTATCATTGAGTGCAGTGCCCCTTTGGTATGTACCTAATGAGGCATATCCAACAATTGGAACGCCCACAGAAGTTCTTCACTAAAAGACTACATGGAGTAAGTAAAATGTCCTATGCAGACCTCCTCAAGGCCCTATCCCTGTATTCTATCTCCTACAGGCTGTTGAGGGGAGATCTATGACTGGCAAACAGGGCATCGTCAGACCCCACTCTTATGGACCTCCTGTTTATCCACAAAACAAACAGTACTGAAATTACCTATTATAAAGATTTCAACCTTGGCTGTTATATAAATAGGACATGATGGAGAGACAAGTAGGTATCTCATAGACTACCCCATCTCTGGAACATGAACCCCATCCATGTGAAGCAGAGTTCCTCCCTAACCCAATTCAGGCATAACTTGAACAACTGGATGTGGAACAGGGAATTCATCCTTGGCTTGGCACCTATGTCTCTAATGGACACAGGCAACCTATAAATGGTTCTCCTTCCAGGCTCCTGCTCATAAATGTTTCATCTCAGAAGCCCCTGCTTACACTTATCAAGGGTACCAGAACTTGTCAGAGATTTAGGATGCATGGCTAGGCTTAAAAAGGCCCTTGTGGTCATTAACCTAGTAAACGCTTATGAACCTATAAAGCTCACCTATCAGCAATTTCTGCTTGTCTGCCTTTGAATCATCCTTTGGCCTCTTGGTTTGAGGTCAAGCAGTTTCTGAACGTTGCCCTTCATAACAGGCTTACCAGAAAGTCCATTATGCCTTCTTTGGACCTTAATTTTGTACTTTAAACATTGACTCAGGCTCCTTTCTGAGCCTGCTAGTTGAGCTTCCTTGCAACATTGTACTTTGATAACTGTTCTACTTTTTGCTCTCACTTTAGCCAAGAGAATGTTTGAACTTCAGGCTCTCATGGCTACTCCTCCTTTTTTTAGTTTTCACAGAGACAGGGTGTTTCTTCAAACTAATCCTCATTTTATGCCCAAGGTAGTTAATGAGTGGTCCCTTAATCAGACTCTTCACCTTCCTTCTTTTTTCCTTCTGCATAGTCTGCCAGTGAGAAGGTTCTTCAAACCATGGATCTGCATGGACAACTCAGATATTATTTACATAAAACGAAGGCAGTTCACAAGTCTGAGCAATTTTTTGTTCTTTTCATCCCAGAACTTTGGGTTTGGCTGTTTCTAATCTCTTCCTGGATTTCTAAGGCCATTTCCTTTTGTTATTATTTTCATGGCAAATGTCTTTCTTCATCTGTAAAGGCACATTCTACTAGGGTAGTTGCCTTATTTGGTGCTTTTTTCAAGGGTTTGAACACAAATTCCATCCTTGAAGCAGCTACTTGGTCCCCTGTTTCTACTTTCAGTAAACATTATAAAATGGATGCTATTTCCAGGGGACAGAGTGGGTTTTGCTAGGGCTGTTCAGCATGGGTTTATAGGGAGCTCTTCTGCGCCTTCCTCCTAGCTGTTGTAGTATCCCTTATGTAAAGAATACTGCAACAGTGATATAGAAGAAAATAGTACGGCCGTGTAAAATTTTACCATAACAGTAGATGTCCTTCTCTTCACTGTTGCAGTATTCAGTCCCGCCTTCCCTCCTTCTCCCATTTCACAGCCCTTGTCCCTGTGCCTTGTTACCTTCCTGGCTAAGTGGCTCTTGCTTATTTTTCCTTCTGGTTGTACATGTTCTCCTTTGTCCTCCAGGATACTCTTTCTTCCTGGGGCAATCTTGTTTTGAGTGTTTGCATCCTTACGTCACCTTTCTGCCCTATGTCATGCATGGAACGCATACATGTGATGTACGTTGCCTGTAAGATTTAATGTCTGTGGTATACTGGTCAGACGTTCGGCTTTCCTTGGCAGGAGATCCCTTATATAAAGAATACTGCAACAGAGGACAGCTACAGTTATGGTAAGATTTTACACTGTGCTTTCTTCATATTGATCACTGCTTCAGTAACCTAAGCTATATGGGTTATATCCTCAAGGGTTTAATAGCTGGCCATTTTCAAAAGCTTCAGGACACCTTCCACACATCCAAACTGTTAGCTCGAGCTGAGCTGACTAAAAAGACAGGTTTGGGTGCCAAGCCCTTCAGAGCTTTCCTGCCACTGAAGAGTACGCTCTTCTGAGGCTTTCGAGGATCGATGGCTGGCTTATGCTGTTCCTTTGCTGGGCAGATAAGTTCTCTTTAGGGGAAAAAAACTTCCATTTTGAAATATGCATTGTTTAATAACACTTTCCTTTTAAGGAAACTTATTTTAAAGCTAGGACTTTGGGTTTTAAAGGGCTGCTATGAGACTACATTTCACTTTTTCCTGTCGGTTTTAAAAGTTTAAAGTATTTGAAAACATTTTTTTTTCTGTGGCGAAATTGTGTATTTTAGTTTTAGGGGCATAGAAAGTTTTAAAGAACATTTTTCTATGTTTTTCTGTAAAAAAAGAAAGTGACTTTTGCATACTTTAAAATTCTAACAGCTTTTGCTGCTTGTTTTCTGTGGGAAAGAGGCACCATTTTCAGCTTCTCCATGAAACAAACTGCTGGTCCCATGGTGGGTCCTTCTTCTAGCTACAAGGAAAAGTGAAGCAAACAGCCTTTGCCACCACAACAATCTAGCAATTTGTGTTAGTCGCAGGTGGGTGACTCTGCTGGGACCATTAGTTGTATCTCAGACCACTCATCTATTACCTCAAATCTCTCTAGTGTAGCACTGCAGCTGTTGGGGTTCCCTCAGTGGGCAAGGGGGAGCCACTCTTGGCTACCCTGAGAGAGAGAACAGGGAAGGCTTCCCTGTTTTTTTAGAATGTTGTGCCCATCTCTGGGGAAGCTACTGATGCTGCCATTAATAACACCGTTGGCCCCATTTTTTATCAAAAAGAAACAGAAAGCTAAACATGTATCTACCCTCCTCAAATTTCCTTAGACAGGAGTAGTTTACTGGGTCTAGCTCAGGGTTTAGTTCAGACTGTTGATCCTTACAAAATAGTTTTTGGTAAAAGAAAGAGTGATACCTCTTTTTCTGAATCTGGACAGAAAGGTGGGACAGGTACAGGTTTTTCTCCTCAGATTTCTGATTCAGACTTAGAGGAGACCCAAGTTTCTGATTCTTCCTGTGGGGGGTTCTCTTTCTCTAAGACTATCTGGCAGTATGTGCCAGAGTTTTTCAGTGGGAGAACACTGAGGTTTCTCAGTTACTTAAAAAGTGCTATGACCTGTTACAGAAGGAATTTCCAGAACCTTCACCTATTCCTCCAGTTCTGTCAGTTTTGGAGGATGTATGTTTTGCGGCTTATAATTTTCCTGATAGCTAGCCAGCTGCCAATAAAAAGACAGATAGGATGTATAAAGTTCCTCAATATTTTAAGTCTTTATACAGTATTGCCAAACCTAACCCATCAGTTGTAGCTGTAGTTAATTCCAGTCCTACCCTTCCTGATAAGGATGGGAAGATTACTGATAAATATAGGGGGAAGTTTATACTTCTGCAGCTTTGATTTTTTTAGAATTTTGAATTGTCAAGCTCATATCTTAGTTTGTTCTGACTAATTGTGAAAAGTGTAAAAAAATGTTTGTTTGCAGGTTTTTTCTTGTGAGGAAAAATCAGCCTTAAAATAATTTAATTATTCTGTTGTACATGTCACTACTCATCGTTTATGAAAAAAAAAGATTGCGGCACCCTGTGTGGCAGCGGCTGCTTCAGATCCTTACAGAAAAGTGGACAGTCTGTTGTGTTTTTCACGAAATACATCAGAAAAATCAGTTTCAGAAACAGGAATGAAGGTATGATGTGCTACAATGGTGAGAATCTACTTGAAATTTGATCTCTAATTTAACCATGCTGTATGTATGATGAGCCACCAATAGTGAGGCCTGTAAGGCCTAACACACAAGAACTACTACAGCTTAGGCATCTTGCTGAAACATGGCCAAAAATGCACAGATCTGGCTAAGCATACATTAATCGCCCCTAGCAGATGCATAAAAAGGAAAAGATGTGAAAGATCAAGAAAAAGAGGCACCAGAGCAGGAATTACAGCCAGACTGAAAGCTAATCCACACAGGCCTGCACTTCATTCCTTACTGATGGCTAATGTATGCTCTCTAGAGAGTAAAATGGATTACTTAAAGCTGGAGGCTGGATCTCTCTACAAAACACAAACCAGGAAAACCACAGGAAGACTGAACAAACCCAAGAAATAACAATCCTGCTGCAGCAAAATGATGTTAGAGACTTGCAGAGACTGGTAGAAGAAATACTTTATTTAAACCAAGCAGTTAAGCGCTTTCATCCTATTTTTTACAAGGACTTCATCAGAATTGACTTTAATACAGACAAAAATTTCTTTACCAAAAATAAAGTAGTCATGTGCTAAAAAAGCACCAGCGAATGGCACCAAACTAAATGGGATCAGTTAGCCACTTAAAAACTTTATCTTGAGAATTGAACTAATTAAAACAGTCTCATTAAGCCCAGGAAATGTTGTTGCATCTAATTTAAATTGCCATTCTAACTCTCTTTTGAACAAATGTGTATCAGTAAAAAAAACCTCTGTCATCTTTTAAAACTCGATCAACAACTAAAAATTTAAAACAATGGTCTGGATTTGGATTAATGTGCCTATATAAGGCATTTGTAGTTTTTTGTTCCTTACATCAAGCGTTTAAAGAAATTGCTGATGATTCTAACTTAAGAATAATTAAATCTGACAAAGGGGTGGGGTGGTTTTAATAGAGAAAGAACAATATAGAAAAAATATGTTAACATTACTAAGTGGTGATGGCTATTTGCTGGTTAGTTACTTCTGATGAAGTCCTTGTAAAAATAGGATGAAAGTGCTTAACTATTTGGTTTGAATAAAGTATTTCTTCTACCAGTCTCTACAAGTCTCCACATAGTTTTACTGTAACAGGATTGTTATTTCTTGGATCTCTCTACACATACTAAGGTGAGAAATAGTTGATCTGATGTTATCCATGTCACTACTCCTCACTGTTGGATCGTAGGATCAGACATTGGATCTGAGCAGGCAACTTTGCAGACAGCCTCTAAGCTCAAGCTCCTCCCACCCATGATCCCTTGTTCCCTTCTAACCCCGCAGATCTCATTTGGCATGCTCAGCATCACACGCTGATACTCTGGCTAGAGTCTTCAGAGGGGATAAGTAGAATTATTTTTCAAATTCTTCTCTTCATTTCTCCCTTTTTAGTGGTCAGTGTTGTCTAGTTAAATTATTGGTAGTATTTACTCCATCCCCTCTCGTTTTGCTTCTTGATTGTTTTTGGGTGTTTTGGCACCCTTTTTGTTGTGGTCATTTATTCCTGTAGTTTTATAGTTCTATAGTCTTATAGTCTTACACTTTATAGTGTGACTCATTGTTCTGGGTTTGACCGTAGCTTTTCCTTCCTGGTTTCCACGTTCAGTGTGCCCCTTAGGCTTTGGTGTTTTCTCATCCCAGCATGTCTGACACACCTGTTGGGTTCAAAAGGTACTCCCCATGTGGTTGGAAGATGCCTGTGTCTGATTTGCATGAGGAGTGCTTTTTTTGTTTGGGGGTCAACCACCTGGAGGTGGAATGTGACATTTATGTCACATTGAACCCCAGGGCTGTGGTTGAGCACCAAAACAAACTTCTCTTAAAAGGTTTAATCCAAGGGCGTCCATTGGCCCAGTCCCTGGTCAAGCCTGGACCCTCCAATCATAACAGGAAGGTCTCCTCTTGTCCCAGGTCTTCTTCATCTAAAAAGTTCCTCATATCCGACTCCAGCCTCGGCCCAGTCAGATCTGATGTCTTCGGATACTAGGTCCTGTGACTCCCTGTCCAGATCCAGGGCTTCCACTCCAAGGCCTGAGGTCATGGGAATCTACTCCCAGATCAAAGACTTTTGGATCAAGGCCTTCAAATCTGACCAGATCCGTGCCAGCCACAGATATGGCTTCCTGGAATCTGAGTCATGTGGGATCCAAGCATTCAGACCCTTATTTGGTTTTGGATCTGAGATGGTCAGATCCAGGATCAGTGTTGGATCCCACAATTATTATAGAGGACCCCCATCAGGTTATTGCTTGGGGCAGCACCCTTCTGCTTCCAAGCACAGGAGTCGATCTTTGGACAGGCAGGGGAGGTCCATGGGCTCCAGACATCCATCCCCAGCTAGGTTCTCTGCCTCATCTAAATCATCCAGGAGCTTGCTCCTGACCAGTGTGGACAGGATGATGAGGTGCTTTCTCAAGGCTCATATTGAGTTGGGGATTCTTGTGTCCCCTGCTCAACTGGCCAGGGGTCCATCTCCTACCCCTTTGCTGGCTTCTCCTAGTCTGATTCAGTTGGTTTTGGACTTTCAGGCCCTGGGTCACATAGGGGAGGAGATGGGGGTCCCCAGAGGCCACTCTGTCTCTACCCCATTGGAATCCCTGTTCCCACTGGAGTCAGCGACTCCAATGGGGTAGAGGCTACTCTGGTTGGGGAGAGGGTTCAACTGCAGACACTGCCCCAATGGCAGAGGGGGGTCCCCAATTCAGGGCTTTAGAGAACCTTTCTCTGAGAAGCCCCCCAGCACTCCTGAGGCATTGTCTGTCTGTCCTGCCCTGGAGACAGTCAGGGGTAGTTTGTCACTGCACCCTTTGGCCTGGCCAAATATTACGATAGATCACTGGGTGCATTATTTCCAGGGGCTATTCTATTCCCTTTTCTCAGTCTCTTCCTACAATCAGGAGATACCTCCCAATGTGCCACCCCATCAGAGGGAGTTAGCTCAGAAAAAATGCTCAAACTTCTTCAGAAGAGAGCCATCCAAGAGGTCCCCCCAGGACAATGAGAATCCAGAACTTGCTCTCGCTTCTTTTTGGTACCAAAGAAGACAGGGGACCTGAGTCCAGTTCCAGACCTCAGTGTGCTAAATCTCTCTGTAAAGAAGTCCAAGTTCTGGATCGTCACTATCCAGTCCATCATGCCTCTTTTGCACAAGGATGATTGCATGTCCTCTGTTGATCTCCAAGATGCATACTATTATATAAAAATAGATAGGCAATCCAGGAGACATCTCCGCTTTCATATAGGGGCCAATCACTGCCAGTTCAGGATCTTGCCCTTTGGTCTTACCACAGCCCCCTGGGTGTTCACCTAATGCATGGCAGTGATCGGAGCTCACCTGAGATGGCAGAGATTCCAAGTGTTCCCTTACCTCGACGATTGGCTCTTCACAGCTTCCACCAAGCCTCATCTGGCCACAGCCACTCAGTATGTGCTTTGTCTTTTTGATCAGTTAGGGATTACAGTGAATCTCCCCAAATCAAATCTGATTCCATCCCAAAGTTTGGAGCTCACTGGCATTCAGCTGGGCACTGTTTCAGAGATTGCAGTGCTCCCTCTCCACCACGTACATCTCATGAGATCTCATGTCCAATGCCTTCTAGATCTGACTCATCCCCAGGTCCACATTATTTTCAGGGCCTTAGGGTCCATGGCAGCAGCAATCTATCTGGTGCAGTTAGCCAGGTTCTACATGAGGGTTCTCCAGTGGACTCTAGTGGTACAGTGGCCTTCTCTTTCTCATCAGATGATAGCCTCAATTCGTCTCACTCCAGTGTGCAGGCACCATCTCCTTTGGTGGGTTCAGTCTCCTGACCTCCTAGCAGGCAGACCATTCTCTCTTCCTCCCTGCAGTGCCACCGTGACCTCAGATGCTTCTCTGTTGGGGTGGGGGGACATTACCAGAGAAAGTGCAAGGCACATGGTCCTCCACAGAGACCAAACTGCACATAAATGTACTGGAGAAGAGAGCAGTGCTCACACTGGAAGCCTTTCAGGACTGCCTCCCTCTGGGTACTATTGCAGTTCACACAGAAAACATGGCAGTCGTGTGGTATATCAACAAGCAAGGGGGCACACCCTCTTATATGCTTTGTCGTGAGGCCATGAGGGTATGGGAATGAATGATGTCCTCGGGGAGCTTTCTTCTTGCAATGCACATTCCTGGCAAGTCCGTGTTGATGGACAGACTCAGCAGATCAATCCTGAGTCCTCACAAGTGGTCCTTGAATCCTTCAGTGGTGAAAGAGCTTTTCCTTCACTGGGGTCAGCCGAGCTGCAATTTGTTCACTTCCCCTCACAACCACTAATGCAGCTGGTATTTTGCCCTGATTTCCTCCTCTTGGGAAGTCCCCCAGGGTGCTCTGGTTCAAGATTGGCCTCCCGGTCTCCTTTATGCCTATCCTTCTATACCTCTCATCCCAAGAGTGCTTCAGAAAGCTCAATGCCTAAAGTTCACCTTGATCCTCATTGCCCCCTTTTGGACTCAGCAGGTGTGCTTCCCCTCCTACTGTCTCATTTGAAGTACCCCACCTTGGCTACTAGATCCCCTTCCAGATCTGATTTCCCATCCCTTCCAGCTTCCAACCCCCAACCTTCAGACTCTTCGTCTGATGGCATGGTTTGTCCACTTTCCGTAATCTTGAATCAGTCCAGGCTTTTCTCTCCCATCAAGTACATTATTCTGGTCTCTCAGAAGTCATCCACAAGGAAAGTATACATGAGTAAGTGAAAAAGCTTCTCTATTTGGAACAAGCAGTGAAATCTGGACCCCTTCTCTGCTTCCATCCCAGACATCTTGCTGTTCTTGTCCTCACTTTTTCAAGAAGGGGCTAGCTTCTCTACTATCAAAGTGCAATTGACGGATATCTCCAACTTTCAGGTTTGCAAGGAGAACCTACCTTTTCCTCTCGCTTTTGTAAAGCATTTGTGAAGGATGTTTTTCTACTCTGGCCTCCTGTCAAGGATCCTTCTCCTCCTTAGGACCTTTCTTTTCTGCTACAATCTCTTACACAGAGTCCCTTGAGCCTGCTGCGACATGTGACATGAAATTTTTGTCATGGAAGACTGCCTTTCTGGTAGCCATAACTTCAGCAAGAAGAGTTTCAGAGTTGAAGGCTCTTTCTATCAAGCCACCTTACATGGTGTTTCATAAAGACAGAGTGGCTCTTCAAACTAATCCTTCCTTCATGCCTAAGATAGCCATAAAAGTGAATCTGAGTTGGTTAATTCAATTGCCAGTTTTCTTCCCTAACTTTTCTAATAAAGGGGAATATCTGTTACATACACCTGATGTTCATAGACAGTTATGATACTATTTGGACAGAACAAAGTGCTTCTGCAGATTTGACCAGCTGTTTGTGGTATTCTCTCTTAACAGAAAGGGTCAGGTGGTTGAATTTCAAAGTGCATTTCCTTTGCCTATTCGTCTAAAGGCTTATCCTTACCTGGTCCAATCAGAGCTCATTCCACTAGATCAATGGCTGCTCAGCTGCCTATCTGGCCTGTCATTCTACAGATGAAATTTGTGCGTCAGCCACCTGGTCTACTCCTTATACTTTTGTCAGTCATTATAAGCTTGATATTGTCTCCAGGAACAGGGCTTCCTTTGGCTCCACAGTTCTTTGGCATGTCCTTCCATGAGACTGCCAAGGATCTAGGGTAGCTGGGGACTCTGACCCAACAGTGAGGAATAGTGACTTGGATAACATCAGATAAAGAGTTATGTACTTACCATAACTTGGCATCTGTGTTATCCTATGTCACTATTTATCACCATCCCTCCTTCCTTTCCCCATCCTGCGGGGCCTAGAGGAAGTGGAGATGTCCTGTCTGGTGGTCAAGGTCTTCCTTAGCTGCTTTCTGGCTTAAGGGCAAAGTCAATCTGAGGGGTTAGAGGGCAGCAAGGGATCATGGGAGTGGGATGAGCTTAAGCCTAGAAGCTGTCTGCAAAGTTGCTGGCTCGGACCCGATGTCAGATCCTATGACCCAACAGTGATGAATAGTGACATAGGATAACACAGATGCCAAGTTATAGTAAGTACATAACTTTTATTTGTGTTCACTGAAACTTGGCTTAACTCCAACATAAATGACAGCACAGTAAATGTAGAGGCAATGACATTATTTCGTGCTGACAGAATTCATTTACTCTGTGGCAAATCTTTTGGAGGGGGGTGTACGTATATATGTAAACAACAACTGGTGTATTAACTACAAGGTAGTCACCTCACAATGCTAAGAGAACATTGAACTTTTGTCTCTATAATGCAGGCCCTATTACTTGCCTAGACAGTTTAATGGAGTGAGTACAACAGCTGTTTACATTCCACGCAGTGCAGCACTTGCCACTCTATCTTCTTCTTCTTTCGGCTTTTCCCAGTTAGGGGTCACCACAGCGGATCACCTGTCCGCTCATGATTGGCAGTGGAGTTTTCTGGTGTCGAGTTGCCAGCCCAGCGCCCAACCTTCCACAGAAGGCACACACACACACCTAGGGCTAATTTAGAGTGTCCATCCACCTATAGCATTTCTTTGGTATGTGGGAGGAAATGGGGCACCCAGAGGAAACCCACACAACCACAGGGAGGACATGCAGATTCCACACAGAAGGCAGCCCAGCTGAGGATCGAACCAGAGAGCCTCTTGCTGTGAGGTGGCAACACTAACTGCTGCCACCCAGCACTTGCCACTCTATACCAGCCCATAAGTGAACTCCAGAACAAGAACCCCAAGTTTGCCCATGTGATTGCAGGTGACTTTAATCAAGTCAACCTGAAATCGGTACTACCCCACTACCATCAGCCTGTGAACTTTGTGACCAGAGAGGAGAATACACTAGGTAAGGTTTTCACCAACATAAGACTGGCATATAAGGCAGCACCTTATCCACACCTGGGCAGTTCGGACCATTTTGCTATCCTGTTGTTTCCTGCATACAAACAGCTGCTAAAATCAGAAAAACCATCAAAGAAGCAAATAAGGTTATGGCCTGAGGGTGCAGTCACAGCACTGCAAGACTGCTTTGAGAGTACGGACTGGTCGATGTTCAGGGAGGCAGCGACAACAAATCCCCAAATAGACCTGGAAGAATATGCAGAATCTGTTATGGCCTACATCTCAAAATGTGTGGATGATGTGGCATCTACCAAAGACATCACCATACGTGCAAACCAAAAGCCATGGCTGTCCAGTGAGGAGTACAAGCTTATAAAAGCACATAATGCAGCATACAGATCTAAAGACAAAATGCCCTAAGGGTGGCCAGAGCAAACTTAAACAAAGGCATAAAAGAGGCAAAGAGAATCTATGGAAGAACATTTCAGGGTCACCTTAATGACCAAAAGGACTCTAGACATCTATGGAATGGCATACAAGCCATAACTGACTATAAACCTGCATCTACCCAGTATGGCAACAGTACAGAATTCTTAAAAGAACTAAACTTCTTCAGCAGGTTCGATGCGGACAAGAAAACTGTGGCAAATAAACTACCTGTCTGTCAGGATGTGGTAGTGCTATGCCTCAGTACAGCTGATGTACTGAAAACTTTGAGATGAGTTAACCCAAGGAGAGCAGCTGGTCCATATAACATTATGGCCAGGGTTCTCAGGGCCTATGCTGCACAGCTGGCATCGGTACTCACAGACATTTTCAATACATCAATGTGATTAGCCATTGTACTGAGATGATTTAAGAACATCACTATCATTCCCTTACCCAAGAAACTACAACCAGCAAAGTTGAATCATTATTGCCCAGTTGCTCTAACATCAACAGTAATGAAGTGCTTCAAGCAGCTGATCAAGGACCACATCTCAGCAAGCATACCTGTAAAACTAGATATATTGCAGTTTGCCTACAGGTCAAACCGCGGCACAACAGATGCCATCTCTTTAGTACTTCATGAAAACTTGACTCACTTGGAAAATAAAGACTGCTATGTCAGGATGTTATTCATTGACTTCAGTTCTGCCTTTAGTACTGTTATCCCCCAGAACTTAGTGATGAAACTAATCCAACTGGACATCAACAACCCATTGTGCAGTTGGATACTAGACTTTCTCATAGACAGACCCCAAAAGGTATGTGTGGGAAATAATAGCTCTAAAACATAACTCTAGACACGGGTATACCACAGGGGTGTGTCCTGAGTTCTCTACTATTTACCTTGCTCACACATGTCTGTGTAGCTGGATATGAATCCAACAGAATTATCAAGTTCGCACAATGACACCACAGTCATAGGTCTTGTCAGGAATGGCGTGGAAACAGCATATAGTAGTGAAATGGAACATTTGCTAGGCTGGTGTGACAACAACAATCTGCTATTGAATGTCAGCAAGACAAAGGAACTGATTGTGGACTTTAGGTGGTCTCAGGGTGCACATCAACCTCTGGAAATCAAGGGAGTAGCAGTAGAGAGTCAAGAGCACCAAGTTCCTGGGTACACATATCAGAGGACCTGTCTTGGTTGGTGCACACCAACCACACTGTCAGAAAAGTGCAGCAATGTTTATACTTTCTACAGAAACTGAGGAAAGCAAACCTGTCACAGTTCATCCTACAAGCCTTCTATAGGGGAACCATTGAAAGTGTACTGGCAGACATCATTTTATGGTACGGGAACTTAAATGCCTCAGATCACAAGGCTGTCCAGACAGTAGTAACAGCAGTGGAAAGAATCATTGGCTCTCCACTGACATCCCTGGATTACTTACACAAATCTTGATGTATTGGAAGAGCTAGAAAAATAATAAACAACCATATTCCCCCTTCTTGTAGTATGTTCTCCCATCTTTCCTCAGCTAGATGTTACCGCAGCATGGACTGTAAGACTTCCAGGCTCAATAGAAGCTTTTTGCCCTTGTCCACCAGATGGCTGAACTCTAACAACAGGCATACTAGAAGCCATTCTGCTCTTTCAACCAATTAACTGAATATTCTCTTGGCTAATTCAGTAAATGACATACTCTCATGTTCATTTATTCTAAGATCACCACTACTAGTAGCATACTTTAGTGCAATATCCAAATCTTCATCTGTCCTGAAACTTGAATGTGCAAAACTGTATGCAATATTTTTGGTTCACAGGTACCTGTTAATGTGAAAATTCAAGTTTGTGCAATATCTACTTATGCAATACCCTAAATGGCACATTTTTATACATGTAATATCTGTAAGTGTCTATCCTAGTATTACTAAATAGTAACTTTTATGTATGCATGTTTCTTGCACTGAGAACAGAGCACTGTAATTTTGTTTAGCTGCACTATGTGCAGATCTAAATGGCAATAAAGTTTTGACTTTATAGTGTGTATGATTCAGTTGATGCTTCTTCCAGAGCTACAGCATTTGTACTGTTTTATAGGTTCATATGTTGGTACTAGGCTATCAACCCTTGGGCCTATACAAGCCTAGCCATAACAATTCCCTGGCTATTTCTTCCCTGGACCCCTGTCTAGCAGGGCGACTGATGTGATCCCCGGGGTGAATTTCCTTTCTCCGATCCAATTGTCAAGGTTCCTTTTGAAGAAGGCCAATGAGGTGCTCTGCTTGACATACATGGGCAGTATATTCCATAGTCTGGGGAGTCTCTGGGTCAAGAACCTATCTCTCCAGCATGTTTTGTCTATTGTGATGACAAGGTTTAGATCCCTGGAGCATGTGGCTCTGACAGATTGGGATTTCTTTAAGTGTAGCATGTCCAACAGCTCTGGGTTTGACATAGCCTTGCATGTTAAGCAGAGATCGCCTCTGAGTAGACGATATGTGACAGAGTATAGCTGGAGTTTTTTAAGGCAGTCAGCGTAGGGCATCTGCTTTACGCCTGTGATGTTTTGAGGAGGTTTATCTGGCTGCATTCTCAGAACCTTTCAGATGATGTGGAAAGTGAGATTTTGAAATTCTCCTTTGAACACAGATTTAGTTTTTGGTCCTCCTGCTGCAGAGGTGATCATAAAGTCTGATGAGAGGGGAATTTAAGATTTTTTTCAGCCCTCTTCACATTTTCTAAGGAATTCTTTAATTCCTCATCCAGTGTTGGCAAAAAAACTAAATAGTGTCAACAAAATCTAGCTAAACAGAAGTTTAAAAAGAAATGACAAGGGGTACCAAAAAGAATTCAAGACCCTCTCAAATGAAGAAGAATCCAAGTGAGAATGATTTAAGGGAGTTGTCCCCGCCCCACCCTGGCAGTCCCTTTTCCCTTCCAGAAAGTCTGAATATCAGCATTTCTCTTTGGCAACAGATAGTTTCAGACAAATGGGTTCAGAATATCACTCATCAAGGTTACAGATGACAGTGGGAGGAAAACCATCATTTTCAGGGTGGGTAATTACACATCCATCAGACCAAACTCTTATTTCTCCCTGTCCTTCAATGCCTGCTGTCCCGGGGAGTGATAGAACCCAGACCCTCCTCCTCATGTTAGGAAAGTTTTTTATTCAAGGATATTTGTAGTGCTAAAAAAATAAAATGCTCATAGACCAGGTCTGGATCTCTCTTCTATAAACCTGTTAGTGGGAGTGCCCAGTTTCAAAATGCTGTCACTTCACAGCCTGATATCACTTTTTTCTCATTCAAGTTTTTTTGTAATACTAAATTTAAAAGATGCTTATCACCACATCCTTATTCATCCAGACTTCAGGCATTTCTTAAGGTTCTGTGTGTCTGGATCGCTATCAGTTCTCAGCCTTACAATTTGGACTATTCCCTGCACCAAGAAAATTCACAAAGTTTCTAGCTCCAGTTATAGCTCATTGCAGGCTATAGGGTATCTGCATTTTTCCATATTTAGACAACCTCTTTATCTTTGCAGATTCTTTCAAGGTGTCAGGAATCTCTCACTTGGGTGAGAGATCTCTTACATGAGCTCGGATTCCAAGAAAACATTCAAAAGTCTTTTTGACTCCTTCACACATGATTATGTTCCTGGGGTGTCAGCTCATACACCTCAGTTCAAGGAGTTTTTCTTCCTTGGGGAAAAAAAAAGATCTATATCTAGATCTATTTCTAAGGTTTTCCACCCAGAATTCATTCACTGTGAGGAAATATTTCAGGATTCAGGGTCTTATGGCATCTATGATTCTCATATATCCCTGGCAAGACAATGATGTCTGAAATCTCTTTTGTCTCAGCCCCAGCATCCTTTGTCCTTTCAAATCCCAGTGCTAGAGTTTGTCAGAAGGGAAATCACTTGGTGGAGACAGCAAATATCCTTAAATCCCAGTCCCCCCCTTCTCCCTTCCTGTTCGAAAACAGTCAGTCACGTCTCAAACTTTGCTTGGGAAGCAGTTTCAGGAGGGATAAAAGAGAAAGATGGGTGGTACACTAAGGATACACACACACACACACACACACACACACACACACAATGCTTTCCTTGATCAAAGGCACTCAACTCTGAATCACCTTTGGTCTCTGGGACCTCTTCAAGTTGTTACAAACAACACCACAGTTGTGTGGTACATCAACAAGTAAGGTGGAATCAAGTTGTACCCCCTTTGCAGACTATTTATTTTATTTATTTATTTTATTTTACATTTGTTGACCAGGCTAGTCCAACTGGATATATGTCCATTTTCAGTGGAGGCCCGGGGAGAAAAGCTCCAACAAACACAAAAAAGAATATATATATATAATTTATGATATGAGACATTTACAAATACAGCTAAATTTACAGATATTCATCTCATTCATTACATTTTGTTTCTTTTCTGTAAACAGGATCATGGTACATTTCAGCGATGGGTAGCCATTCAAAAAAATTTCCTAATAAATTTTTTTTTTTTTTTTTTATTCTTTAATAGGAAGTATTTAGAGAGACTAGACACAGTGTAATTTAAGAGAAAAATCTATAACAGAATATATAGTAGCTTATGAGTAGTCTGGGATAAGCAGAGCTAAGTTTAATCAGATGGATAAATGCCTAGTCAGGTTTAGTACAGGGTCATCACCAATGTGTTGTAAGGTAGAGTTTCAGTCTAAGAGTGATAGAGAGGGAAGAGAGGAAAGGTCACTGGGGAGAAGATTCCAGGTTTTAGAGGTATGTAGAAGATTTTTGTGTGAGGAACGTAGTGATTTCAGATTTGTATATGGAGTGATGAGGGTAGATAGAATAGGAGTAATGAATGGTTTATAGAGAGTTTCATGGGCAATGGTTAGTTGTTGGAATTTAATCACGTTTTGTAGTTCAAGCCATCCTAGCTGCTTTATATTTATGCAGTGGTAGGTTCTGTAAGGGTTTCCTGTTGCAAATCTAGCGATGTTATTGTAGGAAGTTTGCTGAGGTTATTTTTAGAAAGGTTAGTAAAAATAGGTGAGGCATTGAGGAAAGTAGAGATTAGATGAGTGTGAGCTATGGTTGTTCTAGCTGTGGGGGAAAGGTAAGGTTTAATCCTATAGAGGGAGCCAAGTTTTTTGTTGACAGTTTTTATTGTATTGTTGATATGGGTGTCAAAGTTCAGATTGTTATCAATGGTGATACCCAATAGTTTGGTGGTTGGCTCGGGTGATATAATGGTACCATTAGTGGATGCAACTGGGAAATCAAGTGGAGAGGACTTGTGAGTCAGATTAAAGAGGAGGAGTTTAGTTTTTTGGGGTTCAAAAGAAGGCAACGCTGTGTAAACCATTGTTCAACTGTGTTAAATGCCTTCTGGGTAAGAGAGAGGAGTTCATATGTGGATTTGGCTGAGCATATGAGTGTGGAGTCATCAGCATATTGTATGCATGTGGCTTGGGGGATGGCTAGATGAAGGTCATTAATAAATATAGAGAAGAAGAGAGGTCCTAGTATGGACCCTTGAGGGACACCTAGGGTAACTGGTTGGTGGGTAGAAAGAGTCTTATGCCAGATTACTTCCTGTTGTCTTTTGTCTAGGTAGGACTGGAACCATTTTATGGAAGGTGTATCTAAAGATAAGGATTTGAGTGTGTTGATGAGAATCTGATGATTGACCATGCCAAATGCTAGGACATGCTGGAGGGACAGATTCATAACCCAGAGGCTCCCTTCACTCTGGAATAAAATCCCAGTCCAGGTTAGGCAGAGTCCCTCATTGACTCTCTTCAAGAGGAATCTTGATGAGTGGATGGGAGATCGTAGGTTTACCCCGGGTATCACTTCTGTGTCACTGTTAGACAGAGGCACAGTATACTAACCTCGAAAAAGGGCATAGCAAAATAAATTTAAAATGGGTGGCGAAAGCCAAACACATTCTGGCTAGGCTTATAAATGCCCTAGGGCAGATAGCCTAGTATGAACCTATGAACCTATGACAGGTCAATGAATAGTGCTGAAGAAAGGTTATTAAGGTTACGTTTTTTGTTTATGCAATCTGTAAAGGAAAGGAGGGTGGTGGTGGTGCTATGTGAGGGTCTGAAACCATGTTGACAGCTGGAAAGTAAGTTATTTTTGAGTTTAGTGGTCAAGTAATTGCCTATGGATACATTTCTCCAGTGTTAACATGGGATATAGCTTGCCACATAATCTCACTCTACAATTTGGACACAATACAAAAGTCTTTGTGGGTTCTGTTCAAGCAGACTTATTTTATACAAACACATCACTATAGAAGTTTATTAACTTTAACTTAAGTAACTTATTTACAAACTAACAACTGCGATCATGCATGCTCACTCTCTGGCTGCACTTTCAAAACGGCACTAGGGATTGCACATGTCTGGCATTTATATGTGCACATACATGTAAGATTATGCTCAACAAGGTTTTAAGGTTGAATGTAACTTTGCTACAAATATGCAACATAAATAAGGAATAAAATAAAGCTTGCTTAAATGCAGAAACAGAGTTTAGTAATATGTGATCAGCATCCATACTAAATGACTGTGGCTTAAAAAAATAAGGAACTTGCTTATGAGTGTATTACACAAACATCAAGAAAGCTGACTTCTTACAGACATGACAAGAATGTAATTTTCTTTCTTTAAAGAACTGACAACAGGACATGTTTTTCTAAGAAAGTTTAAAAATATGCTTGTCTAATCCACAAGGTGTTTCCTTGACGACAGTTTACTTATCAGCATTTGTGTCATCAAGGCAGTATCTTTCCAAAACCAAGAGGGAGTGCTTAACTAAAAATATATATAAAGTCTTTATTAAATCCAGTTATGTTAGGGGCATTGGTAGGGACACATTTGTCCTGAGGTAAATGTTATATCTCTCACATCATCTGTACTATATGAGAAGCAAAGTAGAACATTTTCTGAAGCTGTAACAGAAGTATGTGTGGTTTATTATAAAAGTTATTGGTTACTGCTCTTACAGACAGGTGTTGCAAAGTATATTTTCTCATCAGTGTATATTCTGCAAGTTTCTGTATGCAGCAGAATGTGAATGCAACTATAACCGGACTTTGATTTCAGCAGAATCTAGCCAGCAAGACTGAGTGTCTTAAGAAGACTTCAAATCCATCACAGTAAGCTTCAGAGTAACAGCATAGTGCTTTGGCACATTAAAATTAATTTTTCAATGGCGAGCCTACCTGAATTCGAACACAGAGGGAAGAGTAAGCCCTGCAGAGGGTTACTTCAGTCAAATTGCAGTACCTAACAGTTGTACGTATGTGTAAATCCTAAACAGAAGTATTCCAGTTTATACAGCTTGCAGCAGTAAAGCTTTTTCAGACGTCTAAATCCAGTGAGACTAGTTCAGGAAAGTTGCAGTGCCATAAATTCTCCAAGAAAAGGTGGATATCTACTTTAACAGCAGTCCGCTGCCTGTTGTGATTCACCAGCTTCTCAAGTGACTTTGAAAAATTTTCAGCCATCAGCAACAACAGCCTGATCACCTGTTTTCTTGCTAACTGGTAAGACTTTTTTCTGTGTCACATTTTTTAGTATGGATGCTATTAGACAGTTTGCATATTATTAGGCAGTTTGGATGTTATTAGACAGTATGGATATTATTAAACATAATTTGTGTAGGAGTAAACCAAGCTTTAGTAAATTACAATGTTGGTATACACAGCACATTAGTAAATATAAAACATTAGGGCAGGTTGATAGTAAGGCATTATGCAAATGTATTACAATATTAGACTGGCATCTCAAAGAAAACCATGTGGAGTATGACAAATGTTTATGTCAATCAACAAAAACTGCATTTTGTGTATTATGTCATAACAAAGTATTGCATGATATTGCTAAAACAATAGACTGTGAAGACAGATATGTTCATGATAAAGAATTAACTAAGATTAAAGTGTTTCCATTATATTCAGATGTTAAACAGTTATGTTCTGTCACCACATGTGAAAGGTTAATCTCAGAGTTGCAACACAAGTCAAATTAGTTACTGATAGGACCTCTAGTACATTTTCTTACAAAAGAATGTAATAAACTTCTAAGAGACAGACATAATGAGTTCAGGAAGTTTATTCAAGTTATGCAAACATTTTTCCAAAAGTGCATAGGAGTTTTAAATTCACCAGAACAGGTTCCTGTGATTTATCAGGCAGACCATGAGGAGACTCTTAAACAGCAGTTACAAGATAAAGAAAATAAATTAGCTGAGCTTAAGAGAACACTGGGAAAGAGCAGGAAACTACAGCTGATCTGTACAAAAGAGATATATTTTATAATATGTTTGTGTTTTGAAAATGGTTAAGCATATATGGTAGGATGGTAAAATACAAATCATTCTCAAATGTTTAAAACTTCCATTCAATTAAAGCAAGATATTTATCAGTACTACAGTAAAGTAGAGCACATGACTGCCATTCTCATAGCATAGTCAAAAGGTAAACAAAACAGTTCTAGTGTATAAAAATTAAATAAAAATAGTTAATAAGAGTAAAGATTTACAATCACAACACTGAGATGCTTGTATAAAGATTTAAAGTCACAAGACTGACATGCATGCATTTTCTTTTTATACAATGCACAAGAATAACAGGCAGACACCAGCAAATATAAATAATGTAAATATAAACATGTGTTCGTTAAGCTAATATCTATTTGTTTTTTACAATCTTTTTATAATTGTATAGTAACACCACATCAGTTAAAGTTCTGAATTTTAAAAAGAAATAAAATCACGGATGGAATTAGTCAAGCAATCTTTGTAAAATGAATGGCAGAGCAGTTAAATAAATAAAAAAATACTGAAATCAGAAGTTAAAAATATGTAAGCTAATTGTAAAATAATGTTTAGTTTGCATAGTTATATAAATCACAAATATAATACTGTTTTCTAACTGCATTTTATGAACAGATGATTAAAGGAAAAATGCTAAAAGGGTTAACTGAAATGTGAGCTCAGACCTTCCTAGACTGGATGAATAGTTACAGGAAATGTTGAGCAGATAAGATAAGAAACAAGACTGATTGCCAAACAAGTAGCTTGAGTTTTTCTAAAAACTTATTGATATTAAAACATAATTGTTAAAATGTTCACATGCAACACTATTTGGTAATTATAATAAAACATCACAATTGTGCATATATGTTACTGATAAAAGTAAAAAAACCTCAGTTACATCAAGTATAGCCAGCAGATGGGTTATATTATACATACAGTTCAAATCAATTATACAGGAGGGTACAAATAACTACTAGTAGAAGTAGACAGCAAAGGCAACAGAAAAGAAAACAGCCACAAAATGATCAAATCAGACAAAGGTCTATAGTTTAATAACCTAATAAAGCAAATATATAACCAACATGTTGGGCTGGTATACATTTTATTCTCACAGCATAAAGCAAATAAACAATAGTGCAATACTACAGGGGGAGGGGTAATTTCTCAGTTTTACACTGACTGTGTGAGCGGCATTGCAAAAGGGTATAAAATAAAGCTACAGGAAGAAATATCACATTCCTTCTTGACAATACTCTTTCAGGGGGAGGGAAAAACAGGTATTAGTGCATTAGAGATATTGGTAAACAGATTAAACCTGACAGGATAAGATATTTTACAAGTTGCTAACAGCTATCATTCTAGTTATTATATTGTTTAGTATTAAATTGTATTTACAACCTGTTAAACTGTAAAGCTATACAAGAGATTACTTAAAATTGCTTTATTAAAGCTATACAAGAGAGAGTAAAGATATGTAAAAATTAAGCAAGAATGGTCACTATTTTTTAATATGTGTTTGGCAAGACAATGTTGGTATGCAAAAAGCATAGTTGCCTCTGGTGGCAATTCCACTAGATACTTTTAAAAAAATAAGAATTTTCCAAGATGTTGCTTGATGTTAATGTTACTAAATTTGTAAGATTGGACTGTGTACTTTGCAGTCCTTGTATGTACAAATACAAAATAATCCAGTACAAATGAAATTAATGTCTAGCAACAAATATGTGTGAAAAACCATGTTTAAAAAAAATTGGGTGCAGGATAGCTGCTAGATTGAAATGCATGAATAGCAAACAGTCTGTGTAAATACATACTGTACAGGATACATTGTAATAAGTTCAAACATAATTTATCAAGTTGTAATATTATCACTGATTTTAAGTTGGAATCTTATTGGTTACCCCAGTTAAAGGAAAATTAAATATTGTATTCATACATCTAATGGACTAATATGTACATAACATTCTTTAGTATATACATCATGTTTTTTTAAATCCTCAAGTATTAAATATACTGAAATAATTGCATTCAAATATTTATTATCTAAGCCCGGTTCAGTACTTTATGTTCAGTTCACTGTCAACCAATATGTTAATGGGCAGTTCAGAGACATGACCACAATGTTATGGTTAAAATGACATTGAAACTGCATATTTTCAGCAGTGTATAAATGCTTGGAGAAGCACATAGTTCTTGTCTCTTATAGATATTAGTCTAGCTCTAATCTTTTGATATAAAATAATCAATAAAAGTAAAGATTTAATTCAACAGGTGCAAAGAGGTAATAAAAGAGTTCTAAGTCATAAATTAAATTATGTGATTGCAAAAGAATAAATTAATCAAGTTAAAAAAAAACTAAAGCAGACACAGCTCATAACTGATAAAATATTTTCACAGAATGGTCTGTAAAAGAAAAAGTTGTTAAATATATTCGGTTTTAGTAGTAATACTTGATTTAATTGTATTAACTATGTAAAATTGCATTTTGACTTGCATATCAAACGAAGACTAAATATTTTGTTTCTTAATGTGTTTTCTATATAATGTGATTAAAATACATATCAGTATAAAGTGTTCGGAGTATGTTTTAAAATAAAAAGAGGGAATTGTAAGATTATGCTCAACAAGGTTTTATGGTTGAATGTAACTTTGCTACAAATATGCAACATAAATAAGGAATAAATAAAGCTTGCTTAAATGTAGAAACAGAGTTTAGTAATATGTGATCAGCATCCATACTAAATGACTGTGGCTTAAAAAATAAGGAACTTGCTTATGAGTGTATTACACACACATCAAGAAAGCTGACTTCTTACAGACATGACAAGAATGTAATTTGCTTTCTTTAAAGAACTGACAACAGGACATGTTTTTCTAAGAAAGTTTAAAAATATGCTTTTCTAATCCACAAGACGTTTCCTTGAAGACAGTTTACTTATCAGCATTTGCACAAGAACAGATGTGTCAGCATTTGTGTCATCAAGGCAGTATCTTTCCAAAACCAAGAGGGAGTGCTTAACTAAAAAATATATATAAAGTCTGTATTAAATCCAGTTATGTTAGGGGTATTGGGAGGGACACATTTGTCCTGAGGTAAATGTTATATCTCTCACATCATCTGTACTATATGAGAAGTAAAGTAGAACATTTTCTGAAGCTGTAACAGAAGTACGTGTGGTTTATTATAAAAGTTAGTGCTCTTAAAGGCAGGAGATGCAAAGTATATTCTCTCATCAGTGTATATTCTGCAAGTTTCTGAATGCAACTATAACCAGACTTTGATTTCAGCAAAATCCAGCCAGAAAGACTGAGTGTCTTAAGAAGACTTCAAATCCATCACAGTAAGCATCAGAGTAACAGCACAGTGCTTGGGCACATTATTGAAAATTTAATTTTACAGTCTTTAACATGCTTCTTAAAGACACAGCACACATCACATACACTCTGATCTACATCTTCCCTCTTTGAGAAATAGATCATGCAACGTTATGAGTCTATTTGGCACGCATATATCACGGGTAATTCTTTGTCATGCATTATACAGCACTAGCATATTTCACACTGGGCTTAGATATTCATCCGTATCGTGTGACATAAAACTGGGAATTGGATTTAGCAACTGGAACTGTCTCTACAAAATGTTTGACTTTTGAAATGTTCGGAACATTTTCAGGAATGGAATCAGAAGTTTGAACACACTCTGGTATACACTCTGGCATGGAAACATCTGGTTCACTTTTAGATTTGGAGTCTACATCACAGAAACCATGTTGTGATGATGATGATGATGATTCTGGTACAGAAAGTTGATGCCTACGATTCCTCCTATACTCTGTACCTTCAGAGTCTACCAGATAAGATCTTGATTTTGCACAGATGCCTGTAATCTGACCAATTCAGTCGAAACCTTTCATCGTCTGGAGTCATACTGTCCCTCCTTCCCTCAGGGGGCAAAGTAATCTGCTTGATCTGTCATAACTGGAATTCTAGATATTATGCTTCTTAAACAATCGAGCCTTGATGGTTTTATTGTTCATAACTTTAGGCTTCAATAAACTGGAATTAATGGGTAGCGGAGTTCTGGTTTGCCTGGAAAGTAGTCTTTGAGCAGGTGAGCCAAGAATATCATCTCGGGGTATATTTCTGAGATTAAGCAAATTCAAGAACACATCAGTATTGTCACACTTTGACCTCTCAAGTAATTACTTTGCACTCTGCACTGTACGTTCAGCTAGACCATTTGACTGTGAATATTCAGGACTGCTAGTAACATGTACAAAGTCCCATTCTCTTGCAAATTTCTGAAACAACTGACTAGTAAATTGAGTACCATTGTCAGAAAGGACTTTGTGTGGACTACCATGTACTGAGAAATGGTGTTTCAGCTCAGTAACAGCAGCATTGGATGTTAGATTAGGTAACAGATCAATCTCAGACCAATTTGAATAACAGTCTACCAAAACCAAGTAGTGTTGATTATTCCACTCGAAGATAGTGGCTACTGTTGTCCAATGTAGTTCAGGAACTGGACTTAGCTGAAGTGGTTCTCTTTGCAAATGTGGTCTAGTACTATTGCATACTAGGAAAAAGTACTTTATCAATGTCTTTCAGTAATGAAGGCCAAAATACCAATTCTCTCACTCTTCTCTCAGTGGATGCGTAACCTGGGTGACCATGATGCAAAATAAGGAAATATTCTTGTTGTGAGGAAGCAGGAACAACAATTTTAGGACCTTTGAAAATAATGCCATCTTCTGTCAACAATTCATCGGACTGCTCAGTGGTGTAGTGGTAGCGTTGTCACCTCACAGCAAGAAGTTCTCTGGTTCAAGTCTCAGCTGGGGTGCCTTCTGTGCATAGTCTGCATGTCCTCCCTGCGTTCATGTGGGTTTCCTCTGGGTGCTCTGGTTTCCTCCCATGTTACAAAGACATGCGTCTGGAGTGTTTCTCCCCAGACCACTGCTGAAAATTGGTTCATTCTAAGTCAGACTTTCCCAGTAAACAAATGTTAAATAAATAAATGTAAAATTATTGACAACAATCTGAATTATAATGCCCATATAGACAAAACCATAAAAACGGTAAATAACAAAATAGGCTCCATGTACAGGATAAAGAAATTTCTAACCCCAACTGCCAGAACTGCAATAGCCCGCACACATCTTCTATCTTCTCTTCTATATGCCTCACCCATCCTCACTAATCTATCTAAAGCAAACCTCAACAAAATCACCAGCTGCTATAACAATATAGCTAGATTTGCCACAGGCTCCACATACAGAACCCACCTTTGTCATAATCTTCACAAATTAGGCTGGCTAGAACTTCCCATTCAAATATATTATAACCAACTCATAGTTGTACATAAAATCCTTTACCAACCTACCAGTACCCCTAGTCTATCTAAACGTATTACCCCCTATAACAACCTAACATCCCTATGCTCATCCAGCAGAGTGCTAGTACAAACAACCAAAGCCTACAACTCAGCTGGAGATTCATTGTTTTCCAACTCTGCTGGAAAAAATGGAACTCCCTGCCTACAGAAGTAACCACTAATAGCTCCTTCCCTCAATTCAAAATTTCCCTGAAAACACACATGCACAGAGTCTGGCTATGTCCATGCCTAAACCTCAACTAACTATATAAAGTAGACTGAGATAATCAAACTATACTCATGCTCATATCTTAACCCAGACTAACCTAAAAACACACCAATAAACATTTTAGACCAAACTTAGCTCTCAATTGTGGTTTCCCTTTTCTCCTTCTTAGGTGACTACTCTGCCTCACACTATTTATAATTTCCTCCAATCTATACTACCATCTCTATTTCATCTTCCTCACTCTCTAACTGAAAATTCTTATCCTTCAGACACACCTCTCTAAAACTGGTTTTCCCTGTATATTTACTGCCTAAGCAATAATGTTTTTATCTCCTATCTATTTGTAACTTATATATAACTTTTGTCCTTGCCCAACTGTTAACCTTATAGAGATCCTTGTAACCTGCATTTTTTAAGTAGTATAAATAGATTCATTGTTAAATTTTAGATATGCTATTACCTAAATTTTTATTGTCACTAAATTTTTCATAACTTGGAGTTTTTCTCCCCGGGCCTCTGCTGTAAATGGATATATATCCAGTCGGATTTTTCCCGGTTAACAAATGTAAAATAAATTAAAAAAAAAAATTAAATAAAAGAATAAATAAAATCTCTGTAAAGAAAATAGGTTTGCACTTCAGGTGGTACACTAGATTGCTTTGATGGCCACCCAGCATTAATGTAGTGAGTGGTAGAAAAATTATGCACTGCCATCAAATCAAAGTCAAAATTCTCTGCATCAAACTGTTCCATCATATGTCTGGGTGATCTGGATAAGGCATCAACTAGACAGAGAAATTTGCCTTTCATATAGACCATTTTGAAATTGTACTTTTGCAATCTGAGCATCATTCTTTGTAATCTTGCTGGAGTGGAATGCATAGGCTTCTTTAGAGTAGTAACTAGAGGTTTGTGGTCAGTTTCAAACTGAATAGCTCAACCATAAATATAATCATGAAACTTGGAACATGCAAATACTATTGCCAAAAGCTCCTTCTCAGTTTGAGCATACTGCATCTCAGTTTGGGTAAGTGTTCTGATGCATAGGCTCTTGAAGTATAACTGCACCAAGACCAAATTTTGAAGCATCACAGAAAAGAGTGACTGGTTTGTTCACATCATAGTATCTTAACGTAGGTAGGATAGCAATTTTCTGCTTGAGGTCTTCAAATGCCTTCTGGTGCTGTTCCAACCATGGCCCTGCAACATTTTTGCATGTTAGCTCTCTTAAAGGTGCTGTCAACTCACTGAAGTCTGGTATAAACTTGCCTAAATAGTTGACCATGCCTAGGAAACGCTGTAGAGCTTGTACATTGTCTGGTGCTGAGATCTCAAGAATAGCTGCTTGCTTGGTCAGGTCTGGTCTTAGGCCAGTACTGATAAATAAATGACCTACATATGTAACTTCTGGAAGTCTGAATTTGCACTTCAGAGGATTGAGCTTCAAGTTTACTTCACATGCTCTGTATAGAACTTTATTTAAGTTTCTGTCATGCTCTGCTACACCATTGCCTCCAACCAATAAATCGAAGAAATCGTTAGAAATGAGGATTTGCGATCAAGCATCACTTGCCAAAATGAACTCTTTGCATCCAAGACAGAAAAAACAATGACATTCGGTATTAGAGCTGCAACCTCTGACTGTGTGCATTGGACGATACAGTCTCTTCAATCCTTTGTTCAAATCTCTTGGGTCAATACATATTCTGATTTCGTCTGAGCCTTTTTTCTGAGCTGCTACCATGGACAATACCCATTCAGTTGGTTCTATGATTGGACAAATCACAGCTTGCTGCATCATTTTATCCAGCTGAGCCTTAACTTTATCCTGCATAACTATTGGAACTCTTCTCGTTGGTCTGACTACTGGAGTGACCTCTGGGTCTAACTTCATGGAGTACACAACTGGGAGTTTGCCTAACTTGTCATAGAAAACATCAGCATACTCTCGGAAATGCACGTTTGTGATGAACCTCTTTAGCAAAAGAAAGCAAATTCATTCTCAAACTGTCTTTGAGACCCAATAAAGACTGTACTAGTCTTTGGACTACATAGAATAACAAGTTGTAACAGTTTTTGGCAAATAACATGAAAGCCTCACGGAGCCTTCGGTTTGAATTTCTTCACCTCTATAATCAACAAGTTTCACACTACTGGCCACATTGAGTTGTTCATTAGTTCTCACTTCAGCAAATGTGTCTACTGATATAATATTACACTCTGAACCAATGTCTACTTTAAGCTCTGTGCATTTTCCATTAATCCTGACAGTACAAAACACTTCGCTTCTTGCTAATAAATTCATTGCATCAACTCTTTCACCAAGCACTGATACACCATCTATGGTTACATATTGAAAGCACGAAAGTTACAAAGTGTGAATGCTCAGATGAGTGAAAATGCCGCAAATCGAAGTTTGTTTCTTTTCATCGCAGTACAGTGAAGATCGGAATATTTGCCCTTTCTTCACTGTACTGCGATCTCGGAGTTGGAATATATATTTAGCGGGGGGTGTAACGTTTTCGATTTGCAGCATTTTCACTCATACGAGTGTTCGCACTTTGTAACTTTTGTGCTTTCAATAGGTATCCACCATCTACATAGAAAGCTGACTGCTTCGACTACTTGATCAACTTGCTTCTTTGTGTGACCTTTGTTTACAACTGTGTGAGGTTTACTTGATTTGCAGAACTTTTGGAAATGGATCCATTTTTTACACTTGTGACATTGCTGACCAAATGCTTAGCACCTCTCCCTTCTATACTCATGATTTGCACCACAAGTGCGACAGTTAACAATAAAGCGAGATTTGGATTTTGCTGATTTCATGCTTGTACTGCACAGAGCTTGCTCCTTTCTTAGAACTTGCTGGAAAGCTACATGGTTTCCCTGGTGAACCAGCAGGGGTTGTGGCTGCTATGTGCTTGGGGCTGCTTCTGTTTGTCATGTGTTGCATGCTATCTACATTTGCTCTGGAGCTTACTGAAACCATGCTCTTGTCACTCGCAAGCATACTTGTGTATTTCTTGTCACCTCATGGATTTGACAAATCTCTATGGCTTTGCTCAAAGTTAAATCACTGTCATGAAGCAAAATCTCTCACAGCAGCATTATTAATACCACACACAAGCCTGTCCTTTATCAACTCATCTTTTAAGTCATCAAACCGACACATGTTAGCTTTGTTTCTCAGGTCAGTTACATAAGCTGCAAAAGTTTCCCCTGGTTTCTGGTCTCTGGTGTAAATCAGATGCCTCTCTAATGTAATATCTGTCTGGGAGTTACACATTTTTCTGAACTTATGCTTCAAACACTCGGGGTCTTCCCTTGATTCAGCCTGTACAACAATATGATGGTTTTCACCTTCTCCTTCATATACTGCTGGTGCATACACAAATGAACACTCTCTTTCTATGGCCTCTGACCCAGCTAAGTTTAACAAAATGAATGCTCTGGTGCCTGCATCTCTATCTGCATAAGCTGCTTGTATAAAAATATCACACTGTTGCTCAAATACTCTCCATTTTTCTGCAATATTCTGATTAAATACGAGTGGTAGGGGCTTTTGAAATCTGTCTGCCATATTAACACATACCAGTGAAGGGTTTTGCAAATAAGCATGAACATACACACATGCACATATGCCAGAAACTTATGTTAGTATTTGTAACTTTGTTCAATGCCTTTGTGCTTCTAAAATTATGCTTTTTTAGGCTTCTTGAAATTATGCTTTTAGACAAACTCGTAGTTCCTTTGAATAATTGGACTTTGCGAAATAAAACTCTCGGGCTCTGTAATACCTTTGTAATATAATTTTGCAAGAGATCACCTCTTAGCAGTGTAAGAAACATATCAAATAACTGCATGATGTGAATGAACTGAGCTTTTTTTGCCCCAAAGTCAATAACATTTCGAAGTAATTGCACTTTGCAAATAAACTGTACACAGCACACTGAAATTTCCCCAAAATGGCAGTACCTTGCTAGGCAACTCTTTACACTGCAAGAAACACTCTGTAATGACAGCACATTATGAATAGACATACCCAGCACAAGCAACTTTTTGAAATGGCTATACTTTGACTGTATTTCGCAAAATAGTTGCACCTTGCACACAATAAACTCTTCAAAATACATGCACAGTAATAAGCACACACTGTAAACACTTTTACACACTGAGATACTTCAGATAACATAGTTATGCCCTTGATACAATACGAAGTCATGGTTATGCCAAAGCACAGCACTTTGCCAAAACACATGCAGTTGCCTTGCTTTATTTTTGCTTAATGTTCCCTTTTTGCCCTTATATTCATTTGGCTCGTTTAAGCCCTTTTCATGGCCTTTGTACTTTTCTTGTGGTCGTTTTACTCTAAACATGCCTGTTTTGCCTCAGACACACTCATTTTGCTTTAAACATGCTCGTTTTGCTTTACTGTTAATCAGATACCTTTGTTTTAAACATTTCCCTTCGTTAATAAACATTCTGTGCCTTCCGCTTGCTTAATAATGCGGTTTGTGCCCTTGTAATGTCCCGGTTTGTCTTTGTGCTACTTCTCATTACCTTTGATTGTTTTTTGGCTCTTTCGTGCTCTTTTCTCTTAGTTTTACCTTCACTGTCATCTCTGCACCTCATGGCTCCAAATATTATGCTCTTCAATCCCGGTTCTGGCACCATGTCGCTCTCCTACTTTGGACACAATAGAAGAGTTTTTGTGGATTCTGTTCAAGCAGCTTTATTTTATACAAACATCACTATAGATGTTTACTGACTTTAACTTAAATAACTTATATACAAACTAACAACTGCGATCATGCATGCTCACTCTCAGGCTGCTCTTTCAAAATGGCACACGGATTAAACGTGTCTGGAATTTATACGTAAACATACACCCCCGGATTCTCTATACCTTGCACGGCATGCAAGATCAGTGCAGGAGTTCCAGCAGGCAATATGTCTGCCGTGCGATCCAGGAACAGCCTGCAGGGGCATGCACGAGCACTCCTGCACTAAGCCCCTGTATGCAAATCACCCCATTTGCAGAAGAGATCTATGCAAATGAGGTGATTTTGCATTCCAGGAAACTTGCAACCAACCGTGCAGGACTAGTGCAATCTGCAGAAATGTACTCGATTAGTAACCGAGTACATTTCTGCAAAGTCCAAAACGGAGCTGTGACAGCTCCAAATAAAGGCTGCATATCATATAGTAAGCATGCCAATGGCCAAGTATAAGGCCACTGGCATTGCAAACAGTGAAAAAAATACAAATATCAACTTTTATTTTTTCTTAGCCAGTCTTGGCCGTTTAAGCGTAGGGCAGTGGTGCGCAAAAGGGATCGGGGGAAAATAAAATAAAGCTAAATTAAGCATTCTAACTAAAATCAGTATTCTGCCATGCAAGTCAATGGCAGGCAGAAGACAACATGGTCAGTGAGTAGTGGTTGCTAAGGGGGGAGGCTCAGTGTGAGACATGTAACTATGCATTAGCAGGCAATCCTATGCAAATGAAGGGAATGATGGTAAATCCCAATTTTTCCCAGCATGCTAGTCAGGTCCAAACAGTGTAAGAGTAGAAATAGCTTGTTGCAAGCCTAGGAGTTAGGTGACATCATGGGGGGGGGGTGTCAGGCATACTGTAAGCGGATTTCAGTCCTGTGGCTCAGGTTTGCTCCTAGCTTAGCACAGCTAAGCTAGGGGGGTGTGTCTAAATCTGCCTAGCCCTCTAAATGGGTCTGCGTATCGCACACCGGGTTTTAAAGGCAGGAAAAAAGTTAAACTAGGAAATAGCAGCAGTGTGCACATTTGTGCACTCTGTGCAGCTTACCTCCATGCTTAAACAGGAAGGCAATGGGAAGGGAAAACAGCAGTAGGAAGGTAATCAAGGAGAACTTGCATAGCTGGCAGGTGAAATGTATCAGAATCAGCCAATTACACAGGCAGCAGACCAGCCCAGCCCAGAACACTACTGTAAACTATGCAAACACCTTCCCCTCTGGTTTTTCCCACACTCTACACCACTGGTGTAAACAAGCGGGGAACTTGTAACACTCACAACAGCAAAATGATAGGGACTGCAATAGCTATCATACAATAACTTGCAGAAGAAGCTGAGGGTGGTGAGGATGTGAATGCTGTCGAGCAACCCACAGTGAGGAGACAGAGAAGAGTGTACAGACCCAGGGTAACCTACCAGGGGCTACATGAGCTGGAGATAGTGGAGTGCTATAGGGTGGACACGGACCTCCTACAGCAAATTGTTGAGCTGTGCCGGCCACGCCTGACACACAGAACTAACAGAGGGGAACCCATCCCAGTGGATACCAAGGTATGTGTAGGCCTGCGAATACTAGCTACAGGTACCTTCCAAAGACCAACTGGGGATATGATGGGGATTTCACAGGCATCAGCATCCAGGGTACTCCACCTGTTCCTGGATGCCATGTCAGCACATGTCGGTGAGCACGTATATTTCTCAAACACCCATGAGGTGTTGGCCAGCAATAGGCAACTGTTCCACCAAATAGCAGAATACCCTGAGGTAGTGGGTGCTATAGACTGCACGCACATATGCAT
This sequence comes from Protopterus annectens, assembly GCF_019279795.1. Taxonomy (NCBI): domain Eukaryota; kingdom Metazoa; phylum Chordata; order Ceratodontiformes; family Protopteridae; genus Protopterus; species Protopterus annectens. The sequence continues at coordinate 1,061,234,200 of NC_056733.1, forward strand.
CAAAGCACCACCCGGTGAGTGGAGTAGGGTCTACATCAACCACAGGGGAATCCCCTCCATCAACTGCCAGGTCATCTGCGATGCCCAGGGCATAATAATAAATGTATGTGCTGGCTGCCCTGGAAGCTATCATGATTACTATACCTGGCATCTGATGCAGCTGTACCAGAGATTTGCCAATGAGGACATCTCTGACAGTCACCTAGTGGGGGATGCTGGATACCATGGAGCCATGGCTGATGACACAGAAATGCACACACACCCGAACAAGAACTCCATAATGAGGCACATGCACAGACCAGAATTATAGTAGAGTGTGGTTTGGGATGCTCAAGTCATGGTTCCAGTGCCTGGACACATCTGGTGGAGCCTTGCAGTACTCACCAGCTACATGTACCAAAATTGTCCTTGAATGTGCCATGCTACACAATATGATCCTGTGGAAACAGCTGCAGCAGGAACAGCACGGTGGCAGGGCCACACTGTCCCCCCCACCATTGCCAAGGCCTGCACAGAGTGACTCAGAGGAGGAACAACCTAAGCCTGCCCCAGTAGGCAGAAGGAGGCATGCCCAGTATGCCCTGGCCTTAGCAAAGAGGCAACGCATAGCACATACACTGACACAGGAGGGACCCAGGGAATAACACCTCTCTCTGACTCTCACATACAGTAAAAGGGATGCCAAACATTACATTACCTGTGCTTAACCATGTGTAGGGAGTGTACTATGTGCATCCGACATAGGCAGCCCTTCAGCACCACCCTAAATACTGGGACACCCACAAGGTAAGTGACTCACACATGCCAGTCAGGGGGGGTTCACATACCCAACAGTCACAGCCAGCAGGACAGGTGTAGACAAACACAAACAAAGGCTGTGCTATGGCCTCTGAATGAGGCCTATGGGTAACCCCCCCCCAGGCCTACACAGACAGACTACAGCAGGTCAGGCAGTGGGAGGTCAGTTCTGAAGGGTAGGAAGTCAGAAACTAATATGTAGGTAAATAAAAGCTAAGATCTGTTGTACACTGGTATGCCTCTAGTCAGCATGACAGATAAGACTACAGAATGAAATGGAGTACCCGGCATACCAGTTTAGTCCTAGCAAATGTGTACAAGTGTCAGGTGTGCCCCCCCCCCATCCTACATAGTAATGTAGAAATAGTCCGGTGTGCCCCCCATCCTACGTAGAAATGCAGTAACAGTCAGGTGTGCCCCCCCAACCTGGGTAGAAATGCAGAAATAGTCAGGTGTGCTCCCCCAATCCTGTGTAGAAATGTAGAAATAGTCAGGTGTGCCCCCCATCCTATGCAGAAATGTAGTAACAGTCAATGCCAAATGATCGACGGATACCCTGCAGAGAGAGCATGCTACCTGTAGGTGTACAACACAAAGGTCAGCACTGCAGTACAAACTACCTGGACTAGATCCACACATTCAGTACAGACGGGCATACTGGGCATGCTCACACACTACTTAGAGAAATGAAGCCAATGTCAGTCAACAACATACTGAAAGGTCATACTGGGCATGCTCACACACTTAAACACATGGTCATACTGGGCATGCTTACACACTTAAACACATGAAGGCCATGTAAACACATGGTCATACTGGGCATGCTTACACACTTAAACACATGAAGGCCATGTCTGCAAACACCAGTGTACCAGACATATCTAGCAGACGCAGATGTTAGTGCAGACACTCCTCAGTATGCACCACACATGCTTTGCACACACAGTGGATAGGAATACAGGCATATATGTAAGGACAACACACTATAATAAGCCAAAGGTAGACGTACATAGATATGTGGAAGAGGATGACTGTGACAAGGAGCCATCCAGGCCTGTCCCACCCAGCACACAGCCAAAGGGCCACAACCACACGAGGGTCAGATGTCACTCACTGCAGATACTAGTTACTGGTATCTGTCAGCATTACAGACTATGTGGTGCACGTGCTAGCTGTGCAACATGACTGTACAAGGAAGTAGTCATCTAGCAGCTGTATACATGTACCTGTGACATATGACCCTGTTTGTGCCTGCATGTGGCATGTCAACCCCTAGATGAATGGGTTATGGCCCATGCACACACACTGCCCTCCTCAAAGCTCTACTATGATAAGCATGCTGAGGTCATCCACTGTGAAATACACCTTTGGGAGAGTTGTAGCCCAGTAATCTCTGTGGCGCGTCCCATAACTGCATACTGCTGTAGTGTGATAAATGAGTTAGGTAGGAGTTCCAATCCCAGACATGGCAAGTGTGTGTGTGTGTGGGGGGGGGGGGGGCTGTCTCTGTCTGTGTAGAAAGCAATGCTTTTTAGGGTGGTCACACTCCCTACAATTGAAATGCTCTACTTTGGTAAGGCTGCTGATGTCATCCACCTAGAAATACACCTCTGGGAAGGATGTAGCCCAGTAATCTCCATAGCGTGTGCCATAACCACGTACTGCTGTAGTGTGATAAACTAGTTAGGTAAGAGTTCCAATCCCAGACATGGCAACTGTGTGTGTGTGTGTGTGTGTGTGTGTGTGTGTGTGTGTATGTGTCTGTCTGTCTCTGTGTAGAGAGAAATGCTTTTTAGGGTGGTCACACTCCCTACAATTGAAATGCTCTACTTTGGTAAGGCTGTTGATGTCATCCACCTAGAAATACACCTCTGGGAAGGTTGTAGCCCAGTAATCTTTGTAGCATGTGCCATAACTGCGTACTGCTGTAGTGTGATAAACTAGTTAGGCAGGAATTCTAATCCCAGACTTGGCAGGTGTATGTGTGTCTGTGTGTGTGTTTGTCTGACTCTGTCTGTGTAGAGAGCAATGCTTTTTAGGGTGGTCACACCCCCTACAATTGAAATGCTCTACTTTGGTAAGGCTGCTATCATCCACCTAGAAATACACCTCTGGGAAGGTTGTAGCCCAGTAATCTTCATAGCGTGTGCCATAACTGCTGTAGTGTGATAAACTAGTTAGGTAGGAATTCTAATCCCAGACTTGGCAAGTGTGTGTGTCTGTCTGACTCTGTCTGTGTAGGGAGCAATGCATTTTAGCCTAGCCACACTCACTACAATTCGAATGCCCTACTGTGGCAATCCTGCTGATGTCATCCAATGTGAAATACACCTTTGGGGAAGGAGTTCTCCAGTAATCCCCATGGTGCATCCTACAACAGCTCCATGCTTTAGTGTGATATAGACCTCTCTTAGGGGTTCTATACCCACACATGTCGGTTGTGGATGTTTTGTGTGTATTTCACTGTCTGTGTAGGGAGCAATGCATTTTAGCCTAGCCACACTCACTACAATTTGAATGTCCTACTTTGGCAATCCTGCTGATGTCATCCAATGTGATATACACCTTTGGGGAAGGAGTACTCCAGTTATCTCCGTGGCATGTACTATAACTGTGCAGTGCTGTAATGTAATAAACTAGTTAAGTAGTGATTCTAATCCCAGACATGACAGGTGTGTGTGTGTGTGTGTGTGTGTGTGTATGTGTGTGTGTGTGTGTGTGTGTGTGTGTGTGTGTGTGTGTGTGTGTGTGTGTGTGTGTGTTTGTAACTTGTATCCTGTGTGGAGGTGGGTGTGAGTGTGTGACACCTGGGCCCAATGTGGAGTGGGTTTTGCAAATTTCTTATATGGTGGCCCTAGTATATATCACAATGTCCACCATACAGGGATAACAAATGTGAAATAGCCAAGAGGCTGGGGTGCAAATCCATACCCATACATGTGACATCAAGGCCAGGCAATCACAGTTAGTAACCCCAGTAATACCCAGAGCACACTCTCAACCCATGTCTCACACACACTTGCCTAGGCAACAGCCAATATGTGGGTAGTACACTGCATATTGACCACTGATAGTAACTATGGCATGATTGCAGTGGGATAGGCACCCTGTCCATCTCTCCAATAGGCATGTACATGCAGACAGTGCACTATTCCCATGTTCCCCACTGGACATCTGCAACACCTGTGGTGCCATCAAATGTGACCCACAAAGGACATACCATGCCTGAAAACATGCCCTATATGGACAGATGCCACTGACACCAGGGAATGCCATTAGCATGCTATCAATGTAGGTGCAGGGTAAACCTGCTGTCCATCACCAGTTCCCGCCACAGCTGGCCAAGACTGGCACATCTGATGATAATCTGTGTACACAACATGGGCCAGACACCCCAGGTACATGTCACTGTACATGCATGTGGGAGGTGTGCACATCCTAGACACTGTCCATGTCATGGACTAAGGAACACATACATGGCAAGCAATGCATAGCATTGGCCACACGCAATAGTCACCCAGGTGACTGGATGGTGGATACAATACCCACCTGTGTGGGCAAATGCAGAAACTACAGCCCTGAGCCACAGTACAGACCATTGTCATGTGGCCTGATGCCAAGGTATACCCATTACCTAAACTTGTATAGCCATCTGGCACAGTCGACCACCACACACCCGTGCAAAAATGCAACCATGCATGTCAGTACTGGCACCCTGTGTGTTTGTGTGTGTGTGTGTTGTATGATGTGCATGATCACATCCACACTCACTACAACCCCATTGGCATACTGAAGCATGCTGTCTGATGTCAGACACCTCCCCATACCCGTTGCCCATATAACCTCCGTATGACCCATGTGGTGTATGTGATACTTGCACAGTAACGTGTTGTGGCAATCTCACTAGTAATGAGTTGTATTCCTGGCCCTGCCAAGTGTGTCAATGTGTTTGCGTCCCTGTGAGAGCGTGGCTGTAATGACACTGGCACCTGTTCATGCAGACAGGCACATGTGCTACACCTACCATGTAGCTACCATATCCCTGTTGCAGATGTCACTCACCATCATATATATGTTCTGAGGGCTCCACAACAGGTAACCTATGTGGTGCATCCAATAACTGCATAGAACTGTGATAGCACTACATAGTCATCAGGGGTTTGATACCATGTGCTGGTAGGTATGTGACACAAACATGCTTAAGTTTTACTCTCCCACCCCTCCCTGACTTGTCTTTGCCTCTGTCTGCCTCTCTCACTCCCTCACTGCTGGTGGATGTGGAGACCTACACCTACTTTGCTTAGGCAGCAACATGTGTATTTTAAGTGATGCTCATGATCAGCTGATGATCTCTGCATGAATTGCAGCCCTCCCCTAGCTGATTGCATGTGGAACAGCTGTGGTAACATTCCCATAGCCAATTGCATGGAAACACACTCCAATATCTACGAACATCATGTTGGTGTTGTGCTTTTTCATTCACTATGAGCAGGAACTCGATCTGTTGTTTGGCAAACAGCATCTCAGATGGATTGGGGATTTACCTCTGACAACATACACTGTGGAAACAGGCCAACACACAGGAGGGGGATGTGCCTGACCTGACTACTAAGTGCTGCTATACTGCATTTGGAGTAATGTTGTTTTAACAAGGTGTGTGTGGATATGGCTGTCCTACATGTTTTAATACCTGCCATGTCAGTTCTATGTTTATGAGGACTCCCCATCTGTAGGGTCATCTGCAGACTGGGCAGGGTGTGGTTCCTTTGGTTTCATGTGTTACCCACCGAGCATCTATCTGTGAACTGCAGAAGGTAGTGTGAGGATTGCAGTCTGTAGATGGTGAAAATCGTGACAGTTACTGACTTCATATCCTTCATAGGACATATGTTGTGACAAACCATGCTACAACAGTAAATGTATGAGGTTATCACAGCAACATGTCAATACTGGCCCTGTGTATGTGCTTCCAGCCACAACTCTGTCAACCTTTGTACATATGTCATGCATTAAGAGGTGCATATGTGCTGTAGACCATAATTAGTGTCATCATATCTGATAACAAGCCAGTGAGATATCAGACTGCTACACATGTTATGTACAGTAGGGGTTATATTTGATGACATAACCTGGACATTCTGTGGTTGTTTGTACAGTACTGAGGTCTGTGTACTTATGGTGAATGTCGACAGTGTGTGTATTGTTAATATGTACTTTGGCCTGTGTACAGACTGTGGTAGATGTCATCATTCTAGGTCCTGTCCTATCTGATGTTACATGCTGCTCCACTGTATGTTACCGTATTGGCTTATGGGTTGGGAAGGTGGCCTAATGGTTAAGGTGTTTGCCTTACAAACACAAGGTGCGGGTTTGAGTCTCACAAGGGATAATTGGCTAGGCTTAAAATGGCTTGCAAGGGCAGTTAGCTTAGTACTAATCTATGAACCTATGAACCTATGTTTGTAGGGCCATACACACACATGTCCCATACCACAGACAGGCATCAGACCACATTGTGTAGCAGCCCAGTATATGTAGAGTTAGTGTGTGAGTGGCACATATGAGGATGGTGTTGAACAGATAGTCCATATACTGTAATATTATGCTAGCTTACCATATGTGGCTGTGGCTGTGTTCACATTGGTTGTGGTTATGCACTTTCACACAGGTGTATCTTACCCTGTGCTGTGACATGCCTGTAGAGCTTGCTATATATGCAGGTACATGTACATTCCCCCATAGGAGATTTAGGCCAGTGTTGAGCCAGTCTACCTGTAGCCTGCACAGTGCTTTGTTACATGCCTAGCAACTTAGTGTACTTACCCAGTGAGATGTCATGCCCAGATACTTGCCAGATGTACTGCTGCCGGACCTCCCTTAACAGTCATGTATGTCAGACAGAGCAGTGGGATGCTGTACAGATGTATGTCAATATCTAGTGGGTAAGTATGTGGCCGTGGCACCTCTGTACCAGAAGTTATTATGTGTCAGGACAGACAGGGGTGCGTGAATGCATAACCTATGGGGGAGAATGTATACCAGTCGTTATGTGTTATACCCATCTACATGGCTGTTAACATCCATTTTGTCAGGCTTTGTCCACATGTTCTGCACTAAGGGGTTCTGTGTATACCTCTGGACTGTACAGAGTGTGTCAGAATGTACACATATATTGGCCAATATCTCTGATGTAGTCCACAGGAGCGTTAAATGCTTGCAGCGGTACTGTACTATGAGGTCCTTAGTACGTCTGTCAGTAGCCAATGGCGCACATGTGAAAAGCAGATGTGACCTCCCACACACACCATGTCTGTAAAGACAATCCCTATCACAGTAGCAATAGTCTACTAATATACCTGCTATACATACCTGACATCGCCTTGCACTACGAAGTTGGGACTATAGGGGCTGAGGTAGGGCTACACTCCATGTTCAGGACATATGGTGAACATATATGTACATATGATTATCCAGATATCTATATAGATAATTACACATGTACATATCGACATTTATAGATGGGTATGTATATGTACATAGATATGCATATACACACCCAGATATATACATATACAGAGCATTATATGTCTACACATATACAGATAGTGATACATATGCACATATACGTATACCACTCTGCCATTCCTGCCAGCAGTCCACTGCTGTTGTATCCCCCACACATATGGTGGGGCTGGGGCCATATATGTCTGGGCTTCACCTACACAATACATGTGTGCCCATATGCACTCCAGAGGCCAGTGTATGTAACAGTGGTATATGGCCCTGTATTATTGAGTCTGGGGGGATGCACCATACATAACCTAGGCTGTTACAAAATGTGGGGGTATCAGGGGTGAGCTGCCTAAGGTATCTGGATGTACAGTACTATACATTTCACCTATCTTGACATTACTTACATAAAGTGGGTTACTGCAGGCCTACTGCCTCCTGCCATACAGACTGTTCTGTTTCTCAATGTGCCTGTGATGGTGTCAGCTATACCTTGTTATGTAACAGTTACATCCCATTTGGTCAACTGAAGTCTTTACCACCTAGTGATTGTGTATAGAGTGTAGATAGAGGCTGCTGAACTATACACCTGCATTACTTACTGTTAATTGTGTGGTATCCTGTGGCCCAGTCTGTCTTTACTATTGTACGATTTGAAGGGCTTGGCATGGACAGCAACAGTTGTGGACCTTTCCAGACTACTGTATTAGTATAACTGTTTCACAGTTGCATTACTCTGTTTATATGGATGTCAGTGTCTGAACAGCTATATGACATGCATATAAATCTGTAATAGTACACAAATAAAGATTTTCCATGTCTGCAAACCTGTGTGTGGTGTTTTATCCTATGACCTCTCTGTGGGTATATGTTGTAGGCAACAAATGTCATCTGTATAGATGGCCCATCCAGTGTCCAGTTGTTAGGGTGTTAACTGTAGGAATAGTGGCTGTTCCATACTGTGTGCACCTACTACATAAGTATCTCACTGTACATATCTCTGAGTGTGTATGTATGTAGTAACATGTATATCTATATATATATATATATATATATATATATATATATATATATATATACACATATGCATATGCATACACACACACACACACATATATATATATATAAAAGTATATCTGTATATATGTGTCTGTGTATATGTATCCTGGGGATGTTGATAGCTTCCACATTTTACATTTCCTATGGGAGCCAGACTGTACTGCATGATATGTTACCAATACCAGACTGACATCATAATAGCGGTGGTGGTGCTGCGGTAGCGTTGTCACCTCACAGTTAGACGTTGCCCTTCGATTCTCAGAGCGTCTTCTGTGTGGTGACATGCGTGAATGGGCGTTTCTTCGTTGAAGGTTGTGCGTTAGGCCCGGCAAGCCAGCACGTAAAAATCTACTGCCAATCATTAGCGGACTGGAGTTCCACTGTGGCGACCCCTAACCGGGAAAAGCCAAAAGACACAAACAAACAAACCAGACTGACATCATACAGATGGGATGTAGTGCTGTTAACATCTTGTGCACATGTTGTGTCAGGACCTGGTTATGGGATCTGCAACACTTGGTACTGTATTGCAGGGTGGACATGTTTGGCTGTGGGGTGGGGTGGGCATACCTATTCGTACAAGACGTATATTGTTTAGGGCCTCTCAACCCCATTAACGATACATGTGGACATATATGATTTAGTTCATCTCCCACTGATATCTACACATGTATGTCCATATATACCTATATGGATATATATATATATATATATATATATATATATATATATATATATATATATATATAAAACTATGTTCGTATATACCTACATAGATATATATCTGCTTACATATATGTAACATGCTGTGTATATGTAGACATATAGGTGTAGATATATATATGTGTTGATATACGCATTTGCATGTATATATGCTCATATATATTTCTATATACGTATATATTTTTATATATATATATATATATATATATATATATATATATATATATCTACATATATAGATATGTTGCATCTGTTTAGGTATTAATATATTTACACACATACATCTAAATGTTGGAATACAGTCTCTGTACTGTTTAATGACTGGGCTAGATGATATGTTTTTGAAAACATCAGGGTTATGTATATTTGGCATGGCTTAGTGGTAAATCTCTATCTATGGTGGGCAGGGTCCTGGGTTTGAGCCTTGCAGAGGCTGTTTAGTTGCTGGGCAGAACACGGGCTGTTGGATACAGAGTGATTAAGGCAATTTAAAGCAGTTGTAAGCGGGATTGCATGTGTTTGCATAAAGGTGGGATGTAGTGTTGTTAACATCTTGTGCACATGTTGCATCAGGACCTGGTTATGGGATCTGCAACACTTGGTAGTGTATTGCAGGATGGACGTGTTTGGCTGTGGGGTGGGGTGTGTATACCTATTCGTACAAGACGTATATTGTTTAGGGCCTCTCAACCCCATTAATGATGCATGTGGACATATATGATTTAGTTAATCTCCCATTGATATCTACACATGTATGTCCATATATACCTATATGGATATATATATATATATATATATATATATATATATATATATATATATATATCTGCTTACATATATATATATATATATAACTATGTTCATATATACCTACATAGATACATATCTGCTTACATATATGTAACATGCTGTGTATATGTAGACATATAGGTGTAGACATATATATGTGTTGATGTAGGCATTTGCATGTATATATGCTCATATATATATATATATATATATATATATATATATATATATCTACATATATAGATATGTTGTATCTGTTTAGGTATTAATATATTTACACACATGCATCTAAATGTTGGAATACATTCTCTGTACTGTTTAATGAATGGGCTGGATGATATGTTTTTGAAAACATCAGGGTTATGTATATTTGGCATGGCTTAGTGGTAAATCTCTTTATCTATGGTGGGCAGGGTCCTGGGTTTGAGCCTTGCAGAGGCTGTTTAGCTGCTGGGCAGAACACGGGCTGTTGGATACAGAGTGATTAAGGCACTTTAAAGCAGTTGTAAGCGGGTTTGCATGTGTTTGCATGGAGGTAAGCACTGCTAACGCCTGGTTACAGTTTCTTATATTCACTTAGCTTCTAAATTGCTTAACCAGTGTAGACATTGCTTACCCCAGTGCAAACAGGCTTAGACCTACTTACTGCTGCTTAAAAGTGCTTATTCCCACTTACCCCCGTGCTAATTTCTTTAAAAGAAATGAAAAAAGGGTTGATAGGAAAGTGGTGAAAAAGGGGCACAAAGAGGGAAAGACAGTAGGGAAAATAGGTAGGGATGTGCAGGAAGGGTGTAGGGAAGTTCCATAGCTGCCCATTTCTTCTACAGCAACAGCTGTGCATATGCACTGAATTTGGAGGCAGATTTGGACACGCAAACCATTGGGAGAGGGGTAAGGACAAGAATAATAAGTTGTGATGCCAATTAGACCAGATTACATGTGTCCAGTGGACACGTGTGCGAAATGGACACCTATGTATGGGGCGAGTTTTTTTGTGGGAATAGATTGCCCTTTTTTCTTTTTTCAGGTGAGAGTGGGATGTTGGGGAGGGGTAGTATGTATATTTGGGGAGGTAGTTTGGGTGGGTTAACAGACAAGACAAACAAGACTCATACAGGGGTGGTATATGACACATGTGGGGGGTAAACAGCTTGATGGGGAGGGGTGTTGGGATATCGGAAGCCCACAAGCCCCCTAGTGGTAACAGTGGGACTGAGGTCCCCACCCATGGGCAGTCACCACTGCACCTTCACAGCCCCGAAGGTAACTGTGCTGGGGGATGAGTCGTAGACGCAGGCCAACTCTCTAATCATGACACACGGCCCTCGAGCTGATGTAGAAGATCTCCAAACTGCTCATTGATTGCTCTACGCACCACGACCCCGAACTGGCAATGTGTGACTGGTGCCTGTCTGCACCAAGTCTCGGGGGGACGAGCCCCATCCCCTGAGGTGGTTCCAACCAAAGGTGGTGCAGGACCAATGGACAGGGAGATCTGGGGTTGGGCCCCAGACATGCTGGTGCATGGTGCCATGGCCAGCTGAGGTGGGACAGGTGGGTCTGCTGGGACCGGCCTTCCCAAGTGTGCTATAGTGTTTAGATTTCATCATCATATATGGGTTTGTAATAGTTGACACATTCCAGGGTTAGATATAACAGCATGCATAGATATTCCCATTAACCCAGACACCAGATACAGAACAGTTGCATAGCAAACAGAACACATGCATATATGGGACCACAGTGGTAATAAACAGCATGCAGGTACGTTGATGGCACCATTTCACCAATGTTGGAATAATTCAATATAGCACATGTATGGGAACCATTAATATATTTATCAAACAATTGGACATTATCTGAGTCAATATATACCAGTTGGGGTGGGTATGTTGATTATTGTTGGAGATATGGTGGTGGGGGGAGAAATATGTCAATTAACAACTAGTATATTCCTGTAGTCCACATTACTTTCCTAGTCAGTGCTGTTATCTGTACCTTACAAGTCTTACTACAATACCCTATAGCCTAACTTTGGACAATAATATGGTTGTCGTCATCATTACACATGAACTGGTTTTACCTGCATTATAAACCTCTTACCTGGTATACCTGTGGAGGGAATGTTTGTTAACACTAACTGTTTCTACACATACTCGCAGATTCCAGGTTGCTGTTTTGCACATAGCTATACAACTCTTTCTGCACAGACTCTGGCCCTGTGTTGACCACATGCTGGTGTGCCTGGACATATCTAGAATATTGCCCTCTTCCACCTTTAGTGACCTGACACACACATATGCATGCTTTCCTACACAGTTATATTATGTAAATAAGTGTGGGTGACAGTGACCAGTGATACTTTATTACTCAAAGAAACTGCAACACTCAATTCCCTACAATACCAAAGTGAACAGTACCAGTACAGGTTATAATGGCCTGTATTTCTCAGCAGAGTGTTTGTATCCAACATACCTGTGGGAGCAATGTTTGTTAGCACTACCTGACTGTTGCCACACAAAGTTCCAGATTACATATTAGTATTATACACATACATCCCACTCTGTTACTGTACATACTCTGGTCACAGCTTGACGGCATGGGAGTGTAGATAGGATATACTTGAGATATTACTCTCCTCAGTTTCGGGGGTTGTGACAGTGACATATGTGTTCTCATGATGTTTGACAATCACTTGTATTCCCTGTTTGCTGGCTACACATCTAGGATCATCCCACAGACTTACCAGGGGGACAGGCGGCAGATATGGGCACATATACTGGACATTCTGGCCTCATCTGTGCAGTTGTGGGGTATGCATCTGTATGTAGCCTAATTCCACTCACAGGATTCAGACCATGGCTGTGTCTGCTACAACTTAAACACTGTCCATCACAGTTGTGTCTGCTGTATAGCTATTGCTGTATATCTCCTATCTGCTTTCTGTCTTATTAATCCCCTGTGCTTTTGCATTCTGACCTTGTATTACAACACTCATATACAGTTTCCTAGACAGTTATATGTTGCAGGACAGTGTGGGTGACAGTGATGTGTAATATCTCATTATTCAGAGCAACTGTATGTCATTCTTGTATTTTTGGGCACAGACCTGTGGGAGGAATGTTTATTAACACTACCTGAATGTTCCCACACACAGTACCAGAGTCCACTTTACTATTATGCACATACATCTCACTCTGTTACTGCACACACTCTGACCATAGCTTGACAAGTTGGGGTGTAAATGGGACATACATGGCTTCTTATCGTCACATAAGGTATTGGGGAGTTGCTAGTGTGCCAGCTTTGTTCTCATAGCTGTGTGTCAATCAATTGTATTTCCTGTTTGCTGCCTATACGTCTGGGATCATCCCACTGATTTCCCAGGGGACATATTGATAGGCAACAGATATGGGCCACTTTACTAGACATTCTGGACATATCTGTACAGTTGTGGGGTATGATTCTGTATGCAGACTACTACCACTGGCAGGATTCGAACCGTGGCTGTGCGTGCTAAAAAACTACAGTTCACATCTCAGTTGCATGTGCTGTTTGGTTTTTGTTGTCTGCATTTTTCCCTGTTTACTGTCTATGAGTCTCTCAGTTGTACTAAATGGCCTCTGGGCATTCCTACACATTCAATTTATGGTGCACAGTGTGGGTAACAGTGCTTAATACTACAGTACTATTACATGATTGCATATCTACATTACCGTATGATACCAGGATATACACATGCAGTCCAGCAGTTAGACCTGTTTTGTCAGGCTATTACACTTTTATTGACTTACAGACGATATGAGACTCTTACTGCCATATTCTCTAGTGTATGCAGTACTTGCCTTGAACAATACAGGTTTTGTACTAGCAATTAATTTACTACTACTATTATTTTTATTTCCTATGACAGTACATGCATGAGTATTACTGACCTGCCTCATGTCGCAACCTCGTCAGGTGACAGATGTGGGCCTCCTGGTTCGCGGCCCGCTCCGTTGCAGCTGTGGGGGACATAAGAGGAATATTTAGCCATACCTATCCATGATATACCCGAGTGACAATTATTACAGACATACTGGGGTGATACTTACACACATCTGGAACATCCACTGATGCTCTAGCCTCTTGCAGCATAGTGGTGCCTGACCTGCTCATCAGTTCGGGGTATGCCAGTGGCACTGGTGAGGTCATGGGCGAGACGGTCCCAGGCCTCTGCCTTATATTGGGAGCCCTGGTACCGGACCTGCAGCAGTCTCTGAGCATGGTCATTAACTAGGAGTCCTGCCATGACCTTGGACTCCTGGATTCACCAGCGCTGCGCCCAGAAGTGCACTCCTTCTCCCCTTACTGCCATAATGCCTGCAAGGGGAAGTTACAACCAGTTATGAGATGTATTCTCGCCTCTTGGGTTAAAGTAGGGCCAATTTCCCACACTTTTCCATGACTGGCCGGTTTTGAAAAGGCTAAGCTATGGGCAAACCTGCTTACCTAAGGTTGGCATTGTTTAAAGGGGTATACCACTGGACACAATTAGTTAGCTGGTCTATACATTGCTTATACCTCCTAAGCTGACCTGTGCAATGCTTAGTGTTGCTTACATTAGACTTCCATTATAATGCCTTTATGGCATTGTGTTATTATTCATTACATCTTATATGTATGCCTGGTATCCATGATTAATGTGTATGTACACTCTGTGGGGTCCTTGTGTTTTATTGGGGACTTCAACTCTCTATTACAATTACACCTCACTTCTGGGCTTACTGCTGTACTCCAGTTCACATATTTATGTTATGTAGTGAGTTATGGTACATATGACTGTATACTGATGCCTTTCACAGTTTCAGTTTGGTTATACTATGGTGAGGAATTGTTTGCTGATACCTCATTCTTCTGTACTTCTGTGATGGCTTGGTGGATAACTAGTGGGACTATGGTGTATAAGGTCCTGGGTTTGAGACCTGCATGGCTGTCTATTTTGTTGATGGGCAGAACAAGGGGCCGTTTGATACAGAGTGATTAAGGCACTTTTGAGTAGTTGTAAGCAGGTTTGCATGACGGTAAGCAATTCTAACCTGAAGTTACATCTGCTTACACAGTGTTAGCTTTAGAATTGCTTATCCAGTGTGGGCATTGCTTACCCCTGTGCAAACGGGCTTAAGCCTGCTTACTGGTGCTTAAATATGCTTACTACTGCTTATTTGTGCTTACACCTGCTTACTAGTGCCTTATTCATTATGACACTGACACCTTGCATGTGCATTTACTGCAGTACTCCTGTTCATAAAAATATGTTATTTAGTGAGTTGTGCCACATAAATATTACTTATAACGTGCTTTGCCATGGAAAATGGAATGTGCTGCAGTGGGACTCAAACTGGGAATGCCTGCTCATAAGGCAAATGCTCTGCCCACTATACTATTGCTATGCTGCTTCATTTGCATATATCTTCCTTGTTATCCTCTTCAGCATTTTAAGCTTCATTAACCGTAGCTAAGTGATGGGCACACCCGCGCATCTACAGTTAGCTGTAATCGGATTTAAAAAAAACAAACAAAAAACGGGTTCTTTATTCTATTTATACATTCTGTTGCTGTTATACACAAGGGAGACTGTTGGTGGGGATATGCGGTCACCTGTGAGCGGTCTTGCTCATTGCATACCCCTTTCTGCTGTCCTACATTGCGGGGGCATGTTTATTCGGAGAGCTCTGCTCTCAGACACGGCCCCTGCACTCTTGCACACTCCATGTAAGCCTAGGAGCTCGGGCAGAGTGCCTCATTAATATGCATGGCGCGCTGCCATCCTGCTGCTAAATGGTCACTTCCATGCAGGACTAAGATTGTCCTGCATGGAAGATTAGTAAATCCAGGGGACAGTCTTTAAAATGCTTCTTAAAGACACAGCACACATCACACACACACTGATCTACAACAGGTATCCTCCATTCTGTAAGAGCAAAACTGTGTGCAATATCAGATATATTTTTTCAAAGTTAAAAATTGCATTTGCAACAATTTAATTGTTAATGTCATGCAGTATTGCAGTTAATATCTTATAAATACTATCTTATAGAAAAATAATAATGTATTTTTCTGGGCACTGAATGCACACACGGTTAAGCCGATGTGCTCATTGCCTAATGCAATAACCAAGAACTATCACAGCAGGCATGCATGTTTGATATAAAAGTTAAGGCATGCCTGCTCAATATGATATACAGTGATGGACTGAAATACTTCACCTTTCATTCATACCTGATGCATACTTACCTTGTGCCTCTCCGAGGTGAGTTAGTCTGTCCTGATGCACCTTATGGTTTTCTGCTCTCTTTTGTAGCTGTAAAGTACGGGAGTATGTATATATGGGTCTACTTCTATTCGCTGACAGCCCATTTCACTGAAACCCATTTCGTTGACAGTTCATTTCATTGACAAAAGTATTCAAGGCAAAAACCTGGGTTTTGCCCCCCTCCCCACTGTTGTGCGACTGTGGAGTTGTTATATATAGTTGGGGGGTATGGGGGGCGCAGCCCCCCTCCTAGAATGTTTGTCAATGAAATGAGCTGTCAACGAAATGGGTTTCAGTGAAATGGGCTGTCAGCGAATAGAAGTATACCTGTATATATATATATATATATATATATATATATATATATATATGCATAATTAATAACTGTGTTGGCTGGCTAATCAATTCTATATCACACAGTGATGGGTCTGTATACTTACATGGCTGAGGGGTGTTTGCAGTCTTAAATTCATCCTCCCATCAACTAAGGAAGTCCCACTTGCACCTCCTCATGTTACTGTAGTGGTGATGACATTATTCTCCAGTGTGTGTAATATCATTTGCACTAGAGACAGCCTTGGCCAAGCTATTCTAAGCCTCATCCTTATACTGAGACCTGGTATAATCCCCCTGCAGCAGCCTCTGGCTGTAGCGCTTGACGAGGAGTGCAACAAAAATCCTGGATGCACAGCCTTGCCAGCTGCATTTGTGTAAATGAAAGTACAGCAATACCTTGGTTGACACATTAGTACTGATTACATCAAAATGTATGGAAGGTGTGAAATATGACAGTGAGATTTGGTCATGTGTGATACTCAGCCTATTGACAAATGTTCCAGTGTTAAACATTGAAATGCTTCATGGTATTAATGGTTGGTTGGAGGACAACTGGTATGACTTGTGACATATTGGGCTGCTGGGATTTGCACACTAATAAGACTAAGTATTGCCACCTAGGAATCGAACCCATGAGAAAAAAAAGGATAAAATGTTAAACTTGGTTAATTAACCCTCAGTACCAGAAGTCACTGATAAGACTCTCCACCTCACATTTAAAATACACATGACTGCACCCTATACAAAATTGCTTTCCAATATAACATACAATTTACATAGTGTCATTTTTGCGCAAATAAAAATATCAAAAAATGTTTTACTTACAGTTCCTTCATTCTGCTGTACCTTTTCTCAATGTTAATGACAATGTGGTGGTATTATGCTTTATAGTTCACCCACAAGTTTAACAAAATCAACAAATTTCCAGTCTTTTTTAACCACTTTTTCTTGCAAAGCCATATTTCATGCCTGTTTCTATATCCAGTGAGATTGATGGTTTATAGATTCCGCTTTTATTTTCTAATTTTGGTGTTGCTGGTCTTTTTGATGATCTCTATCTCCTAACACCTGTCTGTGGCTCAAGTCCAAGATACTCCTGATATTTCTAGTCAGCTCCTGTATTTTTTTTCCTGATTCTCAAGCATTTTCCTTTGGAACAATGGAAAATGATTCACTAGTGAAGTCTGTCCCTCTGGGCATTGTTGTAAGAAGAATAAGAAGCAGTCCCCTTCTCCTTACTTGCTCACTCTCTGATAAGCATTTTGTCTTATTTCAACCTTCACGTGTTCTGCATTAAAAATGTCTTTGATCGTCTATGAAAAATACTCAGATAACAGCTGTTATCAGCAGCTTGAATCTCACACCTGCCTCTTGGCATTCCCTAATTGCTGGGATAAACTTGCTTCTCTTCTGCCTGGTGTACAGTCAATGATTAATTTTTAGAAACAATCTAGCATCTTCAAAATTTTAATACTTTTCCTTTCTGTCACAGTTTTGTCAGGGGCAACTCTTTCTGATGGCATGATTGCATCTTTGCTAATATAGGTCTTGGCTGCTTTCTCATGAATAGGTTTGGAGCATATATCGATGTGCCCTTTCAGTTAAAAACTCCTGCTGTGGAGCACCAGTCCAATCACCTATTTGTGCTTTCATAAAAAGTCTGTTTCTTCCAGTTTGTGTGCTACAGCAGGAAATCTCAGGTTTTCCTTGCATGCTCTGTCTTGTAACGCTACCACTTTTCAAAACTGTTCTTCATTTCACTGTCTGATGTTTGCAGTTTTAGCAGTTCATCTGAACACCTAGCTAAAGCTTTTGTTTTTTTCCAGCCATTTATTTGAGTTGATATATTCCTACAGGTCTACTTCAGTACACTGACGTTTCACTTACCCAACTCCCACTTGGCTGAGACGAAAGGACTGACATCTTCAGAAGACCGACATCCGAAACACCGACTTTTCATATGAGGTAAGTAACCGCTTGGCCATCCCGAATAAAAAACTAAACAAAATGAAACTAAACACACTGATGTGGGGGGGGGACTTCATCCCCCACAACCCCCTAACTAAATATACAAACTCCGAGATCACACTACCACGGGGTGGGGGGGGATAAGGGGCAAAGTTCAACAGGATGGTCAAGTGGTTACTTACCTCGCATGAAAAGTCAGTGTTCCGGATGTCGGTCTTCTGAACTTGTCGGTCCTTTCGTCTCAGAGATTTTAGTGTCGGGTAAGTGAAACATCGGTCTACTGAAGTAGACCCATTCCTACAGCATTTCATTTATTTTAAACACATCCGAGCAGCTTTGATTTATGTTTTCCTCTAAATTACTGGAAGCCATTTCCTATACCAAAGCTGAAACTTGAACTGCTGTCAGGGCCACCCTTACGTATAGGCGATTAAGCAGCTGCCTAAGGTGACCTTCAGCTAAGGGGACCTTTCCAATTTTATTTATTTTAAACACATCCGAGCAGGTTTGATTTATGTTTTCCTCTAAATTACTGGAAGCCATTTCCTATACCAAAGCTGAAACTTGAACTGCTGTCAGGGCCACCCTTACATATAGGCGATTAGGCAGCTGCCTAAGGTGACCTTCAGCTAAGGCGACCTTTCCAGTTTCATTTATTTTAAACACATCCGAGCAGGTTTGATTTATGTTTTCCTCTAAATTACTGGAAGCCATTTCCTATAGCAAAGCTGAAACCTGAACTGCCATCAGGGCCACCCTTACGTATAGGCGATTAAGCAGCTGCCTAAGGTGACCTTCAGCTAAGGGGACCTTTCCAATTTTATTTATTTTAAACACATCCAAGCAGGTTTGATTTATGTTTTCCTCTAAATTACTGGAAGCCATTTCCTATACCAAAGCTGAAACTTGAACTGCCGTCAGGGCCACCCTTACGTATAGGCGATTAGGCAGCTGCCTAAGGTGACCTTTAGCTAAGGGGACCTTTCCAGTTTCATTTATTTTAAACACATCCGAGCAGGTTTGATTTATGTTTTCCTCTAAATTACTGGAAGCCATTTCCTATAGCAAAGCTGAAACTTGAACTGCCGTCAGGGCCACCCTTACATATAGGCGATTAGGCAGCTGCCTAAGGTGACCTTCAGCTAAGGGGACCTTTCCAATTTTATTTATTTTTCCTATTTCTTTATTTAGTAAAGAAACCAATAAAATCAGAAGGGTGCCTTGGCCAAAGAGCACCCTACATACCTTTCAACTGTCTAGATTTTTGCTTCATATTTTTGGTCTGTTCCTCATAAAATTTGTGGTTTTGGGATAATCTGAGGATAGAAGTCACTAAGTAATGAGATACATTTAAGTTTCAGATTACACTTCCTTTAAAAAATTCATGCTAACATTAAACCTGTTATTCCAGCAACTTTCTAAGTTTAGGAAAGAATTATGTAAAATCTATCCCTATTTTTGGGCCTTTGTCTCCCTATGTATCAGGCTTTGTTCAGATTTCTTGGGCTAAGAAGTTGAGGGGTATGGCACCCTATGAGGCATACCTCTCAACAGTACCGATTAACTTGGTATTTTCCAAATTAAAGCCCATACTCAGCATGTCAGTAATTTCTGATTTGGGGAATGCATACATGATTTTTACAGAGCTGGCAGTGTGTTATAAATGCTAGTCAATGAATGCATGAAAAGTGTTGGTACTGTTGCAATGACTTAAAATTTGACTTTTTTAATTATTTATTTTATTTTTGCTGCTTATCTACTAAACATGCTTTGTTTATTTTTTTCCTTCCATAGCTTCATAAATCATGAAATGTCAGTAGTTCCTGTAATATGATTGGAGCTTAGAGATCATCTGATTAGTGACAGGCAGTGACATACTCATTCTGCAGTGGTGAACTAGCTGACAAAATGAGTGGATAAGCATTATAGATTTTATACAGTTTTTTTTTTTTGAAAGGATGACCTGCAGCAATTCATGGGTTTCCAGAACATTGTGTTCTGTCCATGCATTTTTCTCATGGCTGCTAAATTTCAAGTAAGCATTGAAAGGGTGTTAATGTTACCGCTGCATAGACTGCAAGACGATCCAAATTTTGTCTCCTCATTTGAACTACCTGCCACAGCAAATGAATTTGGATAACAGTATAACCTGTGCATGATACTTGCAAGCATTCTGTAAGTAAATACATCTATTAAACTTTCATTTATAACAAGCACATTAGTCAGTAAGAACAACATTCAAATAATAAACTTTCTCATTAATATATAATATAATAAATTAACATTTTAGACATCTTCACTAGTGCTGGCTCCATTCCTAACATATTAACAAATTAATAGTAGAAACATTTTCAACAATTACAGATGGTAACAAATTGTTTTGCACACTTTCTCTGTGTGTAACATTCAATGCACACTAACTTTCCTGCGTTAACTGTAAAGTTCAGATGGATATAAGGAAAGAGTAAATATATTTTTTTGTATATTTAAGGGAGGACAGTAAATAGTGTTGTCACCTTGCAACAAGAGGTTCCCTAGTTCAATTCTCGTCTGGGGTGCCTTCTGCGTGGTGCCTACATGTACTCCCTGTGTTTGTGTGGGTTTCCCCCCACATTCACTAGACATGCAGTAGGTGGACAGGGCATTCCAAATTAGCCATAGGTGTATGTTTGCAAGTATGTGGTGTGAAAGAAATACCGTAGTGGAGCTGGCCACCAGGCGGTGTAAACCTTGGCTCTAGGTAATTGTCACTGTTGAAGTGACACCCTGACCCCATGTGCAAAAATGGGAAAAAGGGCTGTGGATGGATGGATGAAATAAGCACTGACATTTTGAAGTGAATGCACCAGTGTATAAATTCAAAAACAGCTCTCAGTGGAAGTATCAGAAAAGTAAACTCAGAAGGCTGCAATAAACATGATCTGGCCAAGAACTGCTCTGAAGAAAGAATACTGCTTATGCTCATAAGAGGACTCATTCTACCTACCTTAAGAACACATTTAAGCAAACTAACAAAGAGCTTACGGGAACCATTAGGAAGCTCAAAGCTAAGTATGAACTTAAAATAACCACTAAAATCAAAAATAACTGCAAATCTTTTTTTTAACTTTGTTAGGAAGTTAAGAACTAACACCCAATGGTGTTTGGAGTTAGTCCACAATATTACTGCACTCTGTGACCTAAAGGAAATAGCTACAATTTTAGTTAACAAATTTAGTGCAAATTTTACTCTACTCACAGTTATAGCTATCTCACTGGTTCCACAGTCCCAGCCACCCCTTTAATTACTATGCAATAAGTTCTCTCAGCCCTTTCAAAAACTAAGAATACTTTGTCCATGGGCCCTGACAACATACCAGTTTGCATGACTATCAGTGTCAAATATGGCCTTTTTTGAACCTCTGCTTCTAAACGTCTCCATTGGTTACATTCTGGAAGCCTATAAAAGAGCTACCATAATGCCATTACACAAGGGTGGGCCAACCATGGGTGAATGCATGTCTTCTAGTTTCTGTAATGCTGATCCGGAAATGTTTGAATCCTCATTAGTGAATGGTTGTGTGCATTTGCTAATATGGGATTGACGTTTTGCTAACAGATCCCACTACAATGGGGACTGGGAAATTTACCCTTTTCCTCACTCCAATGTAATCTTGGAGTTGGAATATATAATATGCAGGGGGTTTGGAAGGTGCAGGGGGGATTACCCCCTGCAAAAATGTTACCGGTAACATGGAATTTTGACATTGGAACTTCTGGTGTTCAAATGTTGATTCCTTGGTTACCATTTCCGACATTTTGGTAATTCTGTATTACGAAATTCGGATAAAGAATTTGATCAAAAAGTGGAAAATTTTTTGATTTTCCAAATTTTGATAGTAAACCTGGTACATCAAATGCTCAGTTAATGGAACTAAAGCTTCATCAGCAGGTAAATAAAACATGTTTGGCATGGTAGATTCATAACTCAACGTATACCTAACCTTTGGAACAAACTTCCACTACATGTCAAGCAGAGTAGCACCCTTGCCACCTTCAAGGTAAATCTAGATAACTGGATGGGCAATATAAATTCTTTCTCTGGCAGTCTTGTCTTGTGCTCCTTTAGGTTAGAAGGAAATTTTGAATAGGTTTTTTTGGCTAGGCTTAAAATGGCTTGCAGATCAATTGCCCAGTACTGTACTTACCTGTAAATCTGTAACAGCAAGCACGGTTAGGATGGGAGGATGGAGAACACTTTTCATAAGTATATTAAGGAGCAAAGAAAACATTTGTAGGAGGCACTGATATTTAATAAATGGGAAAAAATAAGGAGGGTTTAAAGTATAAATGCATAATTAAAAAAGCAGTTTAAAGCTATCCTTCTGCATACATGCCATAGGTGTATGGTAAAAACTGAGTATAGTTTATATGCAATTAAACTATCAGACAGATTAAGACTGTTATTTCATCCATTTCAGAAGTTGCACAAGCTGTATCTAATTTTGTTTTACAATTAAAAGTAGCAACCAGGCATGGGACAGATTAACCAATAATGTTCAGTCACAGTGCAGTTATAGAAGCGAAGTGCACATTGCACTGCAAAGTAACTGAGCATCAGAGTTAGCACCTGGAATTCAAACGTTACTTCATCTTGTACTGGTGCTTCATTTTTCATGAATACATTTCAGAGTTGCTTTGTCAGTAAATGTAGGAGGAGCTAAATTCATATTCATATTCTGAAAGTATGTTGTGGACTAACCAGGATATGGATAAGTGAAATGCTAGTTTTAGAAATTGAAAGGACAGCCGGTATCCAACACAAGCTAACTTACTGCCTTCCAGTTCTCTTACAGTTGCAAAAGGTCTTGATACTTTGAATGGCAGGCTTATGTTGAATGTGGCTTAAGTTTAATGTATTTAATTATTTGTATTTGTGAGTGCATTCCTATTCCTCTGCCATTATACGGAGATGATTGTTTTTAAAAC